>NW_020954576.1:31199676-31327981 GCF_900497805.2 Vombatus ursinus
CTTAGGTACTCCTGAATCCAGGGCTGATGCTCTATCCACTGTGCCACCTAACTGCCCCCCAGATAAATATATGTATTTTTGAGAAAAGAATTGGCAAGTGTGATCATAGCAAGCACCAAATAACATCACAAACACTCAAAAATAAAATTGAGTATATTTTGATAGACCAGAAAGGAGTCATTAATGATGCAGAAGTCACCACTGAATCAGCCCCACGAACTTTTCAAGAAAAGATCAGAACTAGTAAGAAGTTAGAAGAAAGAATAATAATGAGAAAAAGATATGGCATGCAATTAAAACAACTCAATTCACAGTAATATTCTATTACACCGATACGCTACAATTTGCTTAGCCATTCCTCAACTGACAGGCATCTATCTGCTTTGTTTTTCTATTCTTTGCTAGTACTACAAATTTTTTTTTTATTTTGATCCTAAACTCAAGTAACTGATGATGATAAAGAATAATAACTAATAATGAAAATTGGGTAGTGAATATTAGAAATTACACCAACACTTGCTATAATGACTTTATATGGAAGTTGAACTGGGGCAAATCACTTGTCAAAAGGCCTAAAAAGGGCCCTAGTCAAAAATCATGGACCTACTTGCTAAAAGGTGATAGATAAAGGCCAAAGACAATGCCAATGTAGACTATAAACTTGTCTGCAAAATTATATGAAGTATAATGATGAGGATTACTAATATTCCTCATAAAGCAAAAGGAAGTAATAGAGGATATAAATTTCAAGAAAGTTTGGCAAGAGGCACAACTAAGCAAAGTCATTCCAAGAGCACTTAAGGAATAAAAATATGAATACAACAAAAGAAGAATGGAAAAGTAATGCCAAGATTTTTATGACAAACTTTTCATTATCAAGAATAGGAAAGTTAACACATTGGGACTCTAATTCTAAACTCATAATTTAAGATGTATTTATAGAGGAGGCATTAAAGAGAACAAGGTCAGAAAAAGAAGCTTGACTGATCTAAGTACACAGAAAACAGATCCTTGACAACTTTTCATCAACACAAAATCTTTAAGAGACTGATCTGCGTACGGCACATGCATATGGGCAAACTTGGGAGGAAGCGCGTACGTGCGCGCACACAGACACACATACAGACACACACATACACACACAGACACACACAGATATATCCTCAGTGAAGAATTAGTAGGGAAACAAAGAGCCAGGTAATATTCTGTAATGGACTTCTTGACAATCACACAAATGACCTACGCAAAAGATCTTTTTGTGATTATTTGTTGAATATTTTGATTTTATGAAGCAAAAGCCTGCCTTAAAGCTGTCTTCCGGGGGCAACTAGGTGGCGCAGTGGATAGAGCACGGGTCCTTGATTTAGGATGACCTGAGTTCAAATCCGGCCTCAGACACATAACACTTAACTAGCTGTGTGACCCTGGGCAAGTCACTTAACCCCCATTGTCCAACCAAAAAACAAAAAACACCAACCAACCAAACAAACAAACAAAAAAAGCTGTCTTCCAATAAGGTGCCCTGTGCAAATACATTACAGGATCATAAATTTAAAACTAGAAAAGGCTTTTGAGGTCATCCGGACCAACTGCCTCATTTTACAAATAAAAGAACCTAGGCTCTGAGAGGCTGGCTACAGCTAGACATGGAGGCACTTGAATGGCAGCGCTGAGACTTAAATCCAGGTACTCCAATTCCAAATCCAAACCTTTCCTAGTATCCTCATTAAAATAAATATGGGACTGTACTCTGGTGACTATCAAGTGGCTTGAACAATTACTCAACATTTAAGCAACTACACCAAGTGAATAATCTTGCTCTATATATACACATGCATTTTCTAACCAACTCATTCTAGAAAATGAATTGAAATGCAGAAAGTAAGAATTTTATTCACAGTGGACATAAGCATATGATTGGATAAAGGTGCCTACAGGACACATGAGAAAATAACATTTTCAACAGAATTTTTTAAAACTGTGATAACTGGGCAAAGCTGCAAGACTGAACAAAAGGTTAAACATCATCTTTACCAAAAAAAAAGAACAAATAACTTTTGACTTTTTTTGTAGTGAGACAGGAGAGTTTCTCATACTACTCTTCTTTAAAATAGAGCAAAGGCTCTATCACTTCCAGTCTTCAGATCATTAACCAAAGTGCTATCTGTTCCATTAAAGCTTTCCCAGGTGAAAAAGCACTTTACCATACTAATAGCTAACCTTAACACCATTCCTTTATTCCTCCCAGATACAACACTCTCTGAAATGTAAATATATCTTTGTTCTGGATAAAGTTTAACAAAAGACTTGATGTCATCAGTAAGTAAATTATTGTATCTGTAATGAAACTTCTTCCTAAATTTCATGTTAACTGTTGGCTCATTGAGAGGCTACTGGGCCATTAAAAGATAATTTATCAAGTTTGGAAAACAAAATCACCTTTATGTCTATTTTTTACTTATTGGCTTCCTTGTTAAAAAACTACTGATGGTTTTGTTTGTTGAAACTGTGTTACCTCACCAACAAACCTACCCAAGGCAGATAATCTTTGGTCTATAGCTAGAGCACCTAGGATTTACCATTTTTATACACGTGCTTCCCTTCAAAAAAAGAAAATAAAGAACTACATCATTTCAGATTGTTTCCCAAGAGATCAACCATAATTAACTGCATCTTGAAGTCTTATACTCTCCATGTCCTACCCAGCTACCATCACTACTAAACCCACTCAAAGGGGAGAGAGAATAAGGAATAAAAAAACAGGGGCTAGAGGCAGAAAAAGATGTGGGAAGAACATATGGAAGCATTAGAGAAGAACCAGAATAACACTGGGTTGGAGAATCCAAAGGAAGAGAACAAATCACCTGTTGGACTATCTGAAGTATCTGTGAGCTATGCTGGGTAAGGAAGCGTTCCAGTGGTCTGAACTGTCAGTAATAAAAATCTAGCTCCCAATTTGAGATATAACCTTATTTCAACATGTGAGCTTATTTGCTTTTCTGAAATAAATTGGACAGTGAAAATGGTCACTACAGAAGAAATAGTATGGATAGGTTTTTGCCTATATCCTTCTCTTGAATAATGATAGAAGATCTCCACAGTATTACAGAAACCTTTAAGGCTGTTTCTAGAAATCTAATCTAGCAATGTCTTATGTGTTCTGGAAAACCAGTGAGTAATTATTTGGATGCAATAAGGGTGATTTTATGGAAGCTTACTGAAAATTATTTTGTAAATCAAATAATTATGTTCTGCTCAACATGATGAGTTTGCTTATTGTTGTAAAGCAAAGTACACTTTTACAAGGTTTCCCGTAGTATAAAGACTTAACATGAAGATTCATACTAAAAACATGCCCAACTTTAAAAGTAAAGTCTAGTGCAGCTAAGAACAAAGGATTATCAATCACTACAGTGGTGTCATGTGGCCACAAAAAGCCATTTTAGGCAAAGTATAAATAAGTATGGCCTACCAGAGACTTCAACTGCACTATATGAACTGTGTCAATGAAAAGAACCAAGTCTAGAAAAAGAAAAACAGTGATTTTCACAAACTACTCTCATAGTCTTCTACTCTTAGGAACTATCAGATGACTTAAATGCAAATTATTCCATTCAATTCAAGAAAAGTTTAGCCTCTTCTGTGTACTGGACACGAGACTTAAAAATAAATATCAAGAATGTCAGCCTAGCAACGAAAGGAAGATAGAAAAAAAATTTTTAAGATTAAAAATCATTTCATTCACTAAACAATTAAAATAAAGGCATAGCAGCCTCAGGCTACTTAATGTAGAGACAAACAGCCCTTAGTAGCCTGAAGGCATCATTGTGTTATAGAGCAATACAAATGTAATATGGTGTCCAGTAAAGTAAGCATCAGCATAAATACTCTGGACAAGTCCCCTTACAAAAACCTAAATGACAGATCAGTACAGGTTGGAATGATAGGGGAAATGCAGAACTTGAACAACAGTATTTGCATAGGTAGATTTCAAGAAGGTTCCAGGGTGTAAAGATACACAACACTGGGGAAGACAAGAGAAAGAAAAGGAAACAAGTATGTATTAAGCACCTATACTATGTGCCAGGTCCTGTGCTAAGCACTTTATATTGGTTCCCACAACAAATCTGTGAGGTAGGTGCTATTATCCCGATCTTAACAGATGACTTGTCCCGGGCAACACAGCTTGTAAGTATCTAAGGATGATTTGAACTAAGGGTACCCCTCATTCCACGTCCAGAACTCTATCTACTGCTCCATCTAGCCACTACTGCAACCCCTAGCTGACTCTGATAAGAAGGTAGGAATGATCTTGAGGTGTCTAAGAGAACTGATTGAAGAACTCTCCCCAGAATGCAAGCTTTTTGAAAGCAAGAACCATCTCATTTACATCCTATTATCTACAGGACCTAGCACAATGCCAGGTACAGAGCAAGTGCTTAATACATACTTGTTGACTGACTGAAAAGAGTGATTTGAGGGCAAAGTCAAGATGGCAAAGTAGCAAGAAGCACACCTGAACTCTACCCCACAACTCCTCCAATAAGATCTAGAAAATGCACTAGATGATGTCCTGATCAGAGAAAATAACAAAAAAACAAAAAAACCCACTCAGATCAGCACAGGGAGACAAACAAGAGATGTCTGAGTATACTGGGTATAGGGTCTAGCCAGGAACAAGCTCACAGAGCATTCCTGGGCAGCGAGAAGCTATGCACTAGAGCAAGATAAGGTGCCAAAACCAGCACAATGGGGCCTAAATTTGAACAGATATAGAAATAAGTGCCAAATGGCAGCTTCATTGCTCACTATGCAATTTCAGATCACAGATATAGGGATGACTGAAGAAAAGACATGCACCAAGGGGTGGCATTGCAAAGCGAGGGGCTGTCACATGTCCTAGGCTGAGTAGAGCAAGAATCAGATTCAAAAGTAAGTAGTGTATGATGCAGCGCCGGGAGCGGAACAAGGTGTCAGTTCCAGCTTCCAGACCAGTTTAAAGCCATTAGCAGAATAAAAAGGGCAGGAATCCCAGACAAAAATGAGGACCTACAGTTCTATCATACTGAACCAGCATAGCTTTCAAGCTGACTAATAGTGGTTATGTTCCACAAGAGTCTACTGGATATCCAACCAGAGTAAGCCCACAAGTGTGTTGCTCCAACCTAACGCAGGTCAGAAAACTGCAGAGCTCAGACTAGGCCTGCACAACATATGGCCTATGGACAGCTTGCGGCCTGCCAAAGCAACCTGTGGGCCAGATGTTGTGCAGGCCTGTTTATGTCTTCTACATTTTTCATAGGCTGCCCAAATTCCTTTGGCAGGGGGTGCAAGCTGTTCTATGATGCGCCGGCCTGCCCTAAGGGAACTTTACATAGTCAGTTTTGCTGAGGAATCTGCATTGTCGTAGGCACCAAAAATTCTTTGGCAGGCTACAAGCTGGGCATGGGCAGTAAATAGCCCACAATATTGTGCAGCCTTGGCTCAGACCAACAGGATAGCAATCACTTTGCCCAGGATCAAATCATTTGTGAGGCACTGAAAGCTTGCAGATTGCTAGCCTGAGCTGTCCTTGGGATCCTTTAATAATACAATATTCAATATCCCCATGAAAGAAGCAGCAGAACACAAGGTCAGTCCAAATATACCTTCTAGAAGTGTATAGAGATGGGCCCTAACATATAGCTGAAAGTCAGGAAGAACAAGCAAAAAAAGGAATACCACCATGGTGATAGGGAAACTTAAAATACTAATCAAAAATAAAAGAATCACTAAATCACTTATAAGCAAAGCCTCCAAGAAAACAGACCTTGAGCATAAGTTCTACTAGAATTCCTGGAAGAAATGAAGCAAAAGTGTTTTGCTTTTTTTTTTTAAGAGTTTAAACATATTTTGTATAGACCCTGGGCAAGTCACCTAACCTCAACTGCCTCATCAAAAAGAAAAAAAAAATTTTTTTTTGTATAAATGAAATGAGAGAATTAACACCATGGCACAAGAGGTTGAAAATTTTGCCCACTAAATAAACTCCCTGAAAATCAGAATGGGCCAAATAGAAGCCAATGGCTCCCTGAAACACAAAATTTTTTTTTAAGTCAAAAGACTAAAGAAATAGAAGTCTGAAGTATCTTACAACAAAAACAACCAATCTTGAAAACAGATTAAGAAGAAATAATTTAAGAATCATCAGCCTACCTGAGCCAGAATTTTTTTTTAAAAAAAAAAGGCCTAGACATATCAAGAAATAGGGAAAAAAAAAAAACCTGCCCAGATCTCTTGGAACCTGAGAGCAATTAGAAATAGAAAAGAATTCATCAGTCGCCTCTTGAAAGAAACTTCAAAATGAAAACTCCCACAAATACTATAGCCAAAATTCTGAGCTTCCAGATTAAAGAAAAAAAACACTGAAAACAAGTAGAAAGAAAGAATTCAAATACCCAGAAGCCAGTCAGGATAATATATGATTTAATAGCTGCTATTAAAAAGGAGCATAGAGTTTGGAATACAATATTCCAAAAGGCAAATGGATATAAACTTATGACCAAAAATAACTTACCCCCACTATCAAATAAAAACAACAAAAACAAAACCAAAACCACAACTGAGTATAAATCCTACAAGGGAAAAAAATTAACTTTAATGAAAAAGAAGATTTCCAAGCATTCCTGATGAAAAGACTAGAGCTACACAGAAACTCTGAATGCAAACACAGGAGTTAAGAGGAATATAAAATAGGTTAACATGAGCAAACAATCATAAGAACCTAAACAAGGATGCTGTTGGGTAACTCAGTGGATAGAGCTCTGGGCCTGGAGTCAGGAAGACACCAGTTCACAATCCAGCCCCAATTCTCTTACTAGCTGTGTGACCCTGGGCAAGTCATTTAACCTTTGTTTGCCTTGATCTACTGGAGAACAAAATGGCAAACCCCTGCAGTATCCTTGCCAAGAAAATCCTATGGACAGCAGAGTCCATGGGGTCATGAAGAGTCAGACACAAATGAACAAACAAGGATAAATTCTTTACATTCTAATCTGGAGATATAATACATGTGTTTCCTCTGAACCCTATAATCATTTTGGGTCATAAATGGAATCTAATTAAGCAGAAGGCCTAGGAGTGGTTCTGTTATACTTTGATGATCTTACCATAAGTCTGTATGAACAAGGAGAAAGAGGTAGGGGGAGCAGGTGATCCTTAAACCTCTGAAATGGTCAAAGGGGAAAATAAACACAGATATAGAAATACATTTCACTCAACAGAGGAACAGGAGGGAAAGAGAAGGGACAGAAGAGAATGAGAGGAAAGGTAGATTAAAGGAATCTGCAATGAATTTTAAGGATATAAAAGAATATAGTAGCTTTTTTTGTGGTGGCAAAAAATTGAAAACTGAAGAGGCACCTATCAACTGAGCAAGGTATGCTACATAAAGGTGGAGTACTATCGTGCTGTAAGAAATAATGAAGGGGGTGGTTTCAGAGAAGCCTAGAAAGACTTGTACGAACTAACACAGATAAAGTGAACAGTACCTGGAGAAAATTTTATGTAATAACAGTGTTGTAAAGGCAAACAACACTGAAAGAGTTAGAAACTCTGATCAACACAATGACAAACTATGATTCCACAGGAGTCATGATGAAACATACTACCTACCTCCTGATTGTGAGGTAGATGATGGACTCAGAGTACAAACTGGGACATTTTTTGGATAGGAGCTATGCAGGAATTTGTTCTGTGTGATCATACACATTTGTAACAGGGGTTTTGCCTTTTTTGTTTGTTTGCTTTCTCAACTGGGGAGGGGAAGTTAGGGGAGAAGGTAAAAAGAAGAGGAGGTAGATTTCTGTAAATTGAAAAAATAAAATTTAATTTTAATAAAAGAAAGCTTGGGGAGGACCTAGGAGCTATCTTCTAGTGTTTTCATTTTTATAAATTTTTATTGATGTCCAAAAAACACATAATAGGAAATAAAATAGGAAGGAACTCAGAGTCTTGGAAATCAAGCAGAAGACTCTGGGCAATCCAACTGACCCAAATTTGTTCATTCATTCCCCCTTACTGTGTCTAATTCCCATATGCTGGCTTACTCCCCGCCACTTTGGTAATTTTACTCTACTTAAAATCATGTCCTTTGAAAATTAGCTGAAGGACCAGATCAGTCAGTCAACAAATATTTTTATACTCTAATTCCTCCCAAAGGGAGAGTGATCTACAGATAGATTTTGGGGCAGGGGGGTGGTGTGTGAATGAATTTGTGGTTTTTTTAAACTTATATTTTGACAACTATATTTCAATATAATCAGTTTCCTTTGCTATCCTATTTTATTTTATTTTAAGCATTTAAAAAGATTATTCTGAGAAGGGGTTCATAGGCTTCATCAGTTGGTCAAAGGGGTCCGTGAGACCAAAAAAAGAAAGGAAAGAAACAAACAAACTTTGGTCTATAGAGAAGACCAGAGGCAGACATCAAATAATCATGGGAAACAGAGACTAGGTTTGCTTTGATTGGCCCTAGAAGGCAGAATTAGTAGCAGAGGGTAGAAGTGGCAGAAAGACAGAAATTAACCTGACACAAGGCAAATTTCCCAACAATTAAAAGTTGTCACAAGTGGAATGAGTCGCTGAGTGTGGGAATGTGAACCTCTATCACTGGAGGTCTTCAAAGAGAAATGGCATGATTATCTGAAAGGAGTGCTTTAGAAGGAATTCCTACTTAAAGGCTGAACTAGATGACTTTGAAGGTGTCTGCCAACAGTAAGACTCTGATTCCACTGTGGTGCCCCCTCTGAAAAGTCCCCAACAAATGGCTCCAAGTCTGTATTCCCCAACTACTGAATCACTTGCTATTTTTAAATTAGGTCTAAGGGATATGAATGAATTTCAGCTAATCATAAGATGTTTCTTTCCACATAAATGCATGTAATAATCTGGGCAACAGATATTTTTATCCCCCTGGTTTTTTCTATGTGGATAAATAGATCAAACACTTTTAAATGGCTAAGGATCTCTCTCAGGAAGCATCTAGAGGATCTCATCATATATTGGGAATCCCTCTTGAACAATTCATGTGGACTGTGCATTGTATGTCCTCCACTATAGTGGTGAACATGCTCAACATAATTATCTTCATGCTTTATGCCTCACCTAATATTTGTAATCAGAAAGTCATTCATTTTTCTTTTGAGAAACCTTGAATGATTTTCACATATGGTGTAGAAGACACCATTTTGCAACGGATTCTACTGAATAAAACATTAAAAAAAAATAGCGATAATGTATTCTCTACATCTTTCAATGATTTGTGATGGTAAAGATTATATATATATATAAAATAAGAAATATCAATTCCAAATTAAACAGGAGGAAGAGAACAGATTTGGATTGCTATGAGGAGATTACAAAACTTCTTTAACGGTCCCAAATTTCTCTCTGAAACAATGGCCCATCATTTTGGCACTAATGCTCTACCAGTGTTATATAGCTGCTGAATATGCAACACAACAATCATCAAAGGACTAAAATGATTACTGCACAGAAGGTAATGGCAACATAGTGGGAATGGGCAGGTTGCACCTTATAACCAATGAAGAATTTTGAAGAATAGAAGCAAAAAAAGTCATCAGGCCATGTTTGAGGCTTAAAAAAGATGGGCTGCTTACATGCTGAAGGTGACATATCTGGGAAATACTACAAATACTCCATTGGTATTTTCTCAGTATCAAGGAAGGCCTCTAGCATACTGGGTGGCTCCCTCATAGCAAACTTATGGGAAGACTTAAGAGAAGAACTCCATTTGATGGACAAGTATGGATGGGTTGTGATGCCCATCACTGGAAAGAATATCTAAACCGAGGAGATCATTTATCTATTTTAGTATAACAGATATAAATTTATCAAGGTTATCCTTGATGAAGGTATTAAAAGGGAACCGAAAGGCTTTTTAAAGGAATACAATAGTAGTAGATTACATCTTTACACAACAAAGATATAGAGGAAACAAGATCCCACAGCGTTTACTGTTTGACCACATAAAAAACCATTTGATTTGGCAGAGCAAAATGCCACCTTTTTTGACACTCTACTGATCTCTTTTGGTTTTAACATCTCCAGAACTTCCCCCGGTATCCCTCTTCCTCTTCCCTGCCAGACAGCCATCTCATATAAAAATTAATAACTGTCAAAGAGAATGAGAGCAAAAGACAAAAATATCAGCAAAACATTATACATCAAAATGTCTGAAATAATATGCAATGTACCATACCTATGGACATCTCACATCTACAAAAGAATGAGGTGGTGGTGTACTGTCATATCTTTTCTTTGTAGCCATGCCTGTTCTTTGTAATATTGCAACCTTTACTTTTGAATGTTTTGTAGTTGCTCTTTCATTTTACAACACTGTAATTGTTTATATTGTTTTCTTGGTTCTGCTTACTTTACTCTGCATCAGATCCTGTAAATTTTTCTATGCTTCTTTGTATTCATCACATTCATCATTTCTTACAGCACAGTAATATTCCATGATTAGCTATTCCCCAATTAATGGGCATCTACTCTGTTTCCAATTCTAGCAAAATGCCACCTTAATACCACATCATACCTATCAGGTTGGCTAACATGACAAAACAGGAAAATAATAAATGCTGGAGAAGATGTGGGAAAATTGGAACATTACTACAATATTGGTGGAGTTATAAACTGATCCAACCATTTTGGAGAGTAATTTGGTACTATGCCCAAAGGGCTATAAAAATGTGCATACCCTTTGACCCAACAATAGCACTTCTAAAGCTGTATCCCAAAGAGATCATAAAAAAGGGAAAAGGACCCACATGTACAAAAATATTTATAGCAGCTCTTTCTGTGGTGGCAAAGAATTGGAAATTGAGGGAATGCCCATCAACTGGGGGATGGCTGAACAAGTTGTGGTATATGAATATAATGGAATTCTATCATGCTGTAAGTGGATTTCAGAAAAACATGAAAAGACTTATATAGACTGATGCTGAGTGAAATGAGCAGAACCAGGAGAACACTGTACACAGTAACAGCCATGTTGTGTGAGGACTTTGATAGACTGAGCTCTTAAGACATCTCCAGAAGTCTCATGATGGAAAATGCTATCCACATCCAAAGAAAGAACTATGGAGTTGAATGCAGATCGAAGCATACTATTTGCTCTTTTTTTTGCTTTTGCTTTGCTTTGTTTCTTCTTTCTTGTGGTTCCTCCTATTGGTTCTAATTCTTCTTTACAACATGACTAATGTGAAAATATGTTTAACAGGAATGTATATATAGAGTCTATATCAGATTGAACACCATCTTAGTGAGAGAGGTGGGGAAGGAGGGGGAGAAAATTTAAAATTCAAAATCTTATGGAAGTGAATGCTGAAAACTAAAAATAAATTCATAAAAAAAAAAATGCCACCTTAAGGGCTCTGCTCCAAAAAAGTGTCAGTCACATATACTTCAAAATTACACAAGATTCCTTGAACCATGAAAAAGCTTGGAGGAGGGAGAATGAAGTATTGGGTGGAGAGCTTGTTCAACAGCCCTCTGATCATTATTTTTAAACAAGACAAAAACAGGGAAACAAAATAAAACAGAGACATAGTTCGGAACCCAAGTCAACGAGGGATTCCCTATGGCGAGGTACTCCAGGTGCTCCTGTTTGAAGACGACATTATACTAATTGTGTCAAACATATTGCAGAATACCGCAGATGAGATTCATAACCATTCAAAAGATTCTGACTTAACTATACACCAGGAGGAGGGGGGGGAACTAGAAAAAGAATGATCACTGTCCAAGACTATGGCATGCAGTAGATGGGTTATATATAAAGTTTATCTATCAATACAGTAAGTATTGAAATTTACATAGCACATTAAAGCTAGCATTTGTAAACTGCTGTGCTATTTTACTGAGGTCCAATAGTAACATTATTAAATATTATTATTCCCATTTTGCAGATGAAGATACAGATTCAGGGTAAATAACTTGCAAGGTCATAAACCTAGTATGTGTCCGTGATGGAACTGAACTTGGGACTCTGAGCTGAGGTCCAGTACTCTATCTACTGTGATACCCCATTTTAAAGTGAATACTAAATAAGAAATAATATCTACTCCACTGTGAAGATCTCCATTAGGATCAATTACAATTCCAAATCCTGATCTGTACCTAAAACATTATAGAACAACTATTTCCTCTCCTCTACCGGAGTGAAAATGTTTTCACACACAAGCAAAAAAAAAAATTGAACCCTCAATAAACAGCTCTGTTCTTTGCATATGACCCATCTTCACTAAAGTGAAAAGCTATATGTTAAAAAAAAATTACGTCTTACTACTCTATTCCTTCCACTTTGATCACTACTGCTAAATACTAGTTGGATCAGATTACCTCTGATTACCTGTCTGTGTATTGAAGCACAACTATAATTATTCTGTTCTTACTTTGAAATGGTAGTGGAATATCTGAATGTTTCAAAATCAAATTGCTCTTAAATAATATTGGCCAAGATGAAACTCCCCTAAAATAAATAACCAAATAACTACACTGAGAAAAAGAGGAAAGATGATATATGTGACCATCAAGTATCACCTTTGCTCAGTAGACTTGCAGTTGATTTTCTCCACCCTATAGACCTCTCCCTTCCTGTCTTTTCGAGTTTTGTTTGTTTGTTTCTTGTTTTGGTGAGGTAATTGGGATTAAGTGACTTGCCCAAGGTCATACAACTAGAAGTGCAAGTATCACTTTTGGAAACAGATAAATAAAATATCTTTCTTATGAGGTCACAACTAGAAGACAATGAACTCATAATTTCCAACAAAAAATTGGGTATCTTGCTTATCAAAAAATTATTCAGAGGTTCTAAATTTTTTTAAAAGGTAGGTTCATTTATTCAACACATTTCTCACCATGCACTTGTAGTGTGATGGTACATAATACCGCAGATGAGACTGGGATAGAGACAAAGTTTAAACAACATATATTCCATTGAGAAGTCAGGGATTTAGAGCTGGAAGGAACCTTAGAGGTCACTGAATCCAACTACCTTATTCAATAGAGGAGGAAACTCAGGTCCAAGGAGGTTAAATATGACTGCCCAAGGTCACACAGGCAGGACAGTGTCAGAGAGAGGATTTTAACAGAGACCCTCTGATCAAGGTTATCACAAAAGGTCATTATAGACCTCCATTATAAATTCATACAGGTAGTAACTGGGAGGCAGAATTCAAACTTCAGTCCTTATATAGTTTTCCACACCTATCCTCATTGAGATTACAGTCCATTGGATGGCTAACATAAATATATAATTACTATAATACATGATAAATGCATTAGAGAACAACAAAACAAAGTGCCACATGAGCTCAAGATGTGAAGATATGTTATCCAATAGGGAACTGGAAGTCAATGAATATTTTGGGCAAAGAAGTAACATACTAAGATTTACGCATAAGAAAGATTATTTCTGCATCAATACAAAGGACAGACTAGAAAGGGAAGGAGGGAAATAGAAGTAGCATATCTTGTAAGGAAACCATTAGTCCAAGTTGCTAGAAGTAAGAGCTTGTATTAGAGTAATGGAAACAGGGGCAGCTAGGTGGCGCAGTAGATAGAGCTCTGGCCTTGGAGCCAGGAGGACCTGAGTTCAAGTCCAGCCTCAGATACTTGACACTTACTAGCTGTGTGACCCTGGGCAAGTCACTCAACCCCAATTGCCTCACTAAAAAGCACAAAAAAAAAAAAAAAAAAAAAAAAGAATAATGGAAACAACTGGAACACAGAAAAGAGATATGAAAAAGATAAATGTATGAACCCAAAAGGCTCTTATTACTATTCTGGGATGAGAGGTTTCAGAAAGGGAAGAGATGAAAGATTGGGTGAATAGTGGTATCAGAGAAAGACAGAGAAGCGCGTTGGGGGGGCGGGAGGAAGTAATTCCCACGGGAATTAGCACCCCAAATGAACTATGCAAAAAACTAGGAATTCTCATAGGCCTTCTGTCTCTTAGGAGAAAAGTATATTCAAGGTTCACAGAACATCTAGTGCAAAGGCATGGAGAAGAGAGACAAAATGTCAAATGTGAGGACAGTTAATGGGCCAGTTTGGATGGACAGTCACAGAATCACAGCATCAGAGATTTACAGCTGGAAAAGGTTTAGAGATCAGCATATCCAAACCCCTCACTTAATAGAGAAGGAAACCAAGGTCCCCAAGGGAGATGACCTAGGATCACAGGGTCATAGATTTAAAGTGGAAAGAATCTTAGAAAGCATGGAGTCCAACACTCTTATTTCACAGACAAGGAAACTAAGGCACAGTCAGATGAAATGACCTGCCTAGTATTACATGATCTTTGATGGATGTTTTATGGAATGCCAGGCCACAGTTGTAAAAGATAAGGGAGGGAAGGAGAGCAAGGGAAAAGAAAGAAGGAAGGAAGAGGAGAGAAGGGAGTGAGGTAAGGAGAGAAAGAGAGAGAGAAAGAGAAAAAGACGGGGGGAGGGAAGGAGAGAAGGAAAAGACAGGGAAAGGGAGGGAAGGAGAGGGGTAGACAGAGACAGAGAGAGGAGAAAGAGCCTTGGGATATAACCACGTCAGGGGAAAAGCAGATGGATTATAACCTAGCAAAAGATACTGATAGGAGTAGCCAGAAAGGTAGGAAGAGAATCAAGAAAGGGCAAGAATGAAAATCAAAAGGGGAGGATAGTCGACAATATCAAAGAACAATTGAAAAAAAGGCCACTGGATTTAGCTACTAAAAAATCACTGGCATATTGACCCAGCAATACCACTACTAGGCCTATACCCTAAAGAGATCAAAAAGGAGGAAAAGGATTCATATAAACAAACCAAAAAAAAAAAAAAAAAAACAACCAAAAACTAAAACCACTCTTACCAGCTCTTTTTATGCTTCCATAGCTCTAGAAATTAGGGGCTATCTATCAATTAAAGAATGGCCAAACAAATTATGATATATCAATGCAAGGGCATACTATCATTATGCTGTAAAAAAAAATGATAAAAAGGACAAACCTTTTATCAGAGAAACCTGGGAAGGCTTATATGAACTTATACAGAAGGAAATGAGCAGAACCAGGAGAACAATTATACAATGATAACAACGCTGTAAAGAAAAATAACTCTGAAAGAACGCTGAATAATGATCACCCATGACTACAGAAGACCAATGATAAAACATATTACCTATCCTGCTGTATTCAGGATGCAGAATGAGACCTATATTCTGAAATGATGAATACAGCAATGTGTTTTGCTTGACTATGAATATTAGTTACATTAATTTTGTTTTTCTTTTTTCCTGGGGGGAGGGGAGGAGCATGAAAGGAAGAAAAAATAGATGCTTGTTAATTGAAAAAATTTATTATTTCTGTTAAAAAAAAAAGAGATCAATAGTTACTTTAGAGAGATCAGTTCCATTAGAATAATGACCATCAGAAATCATTCAAGGGGCTAAGAAGTGAGTAAGAGGAAAGGAAGTGGAGTCAATGAGTATTACAGATAGCTTTTCCTCACTGTTTGTCTGTGAAGGGGGAAATAGAGGCAGCCTCTCCATATAAAATCCTCAGTTCAAACCCTGGTTCTGCCACTTACTTGTGTAAACACAGATAAGCCATTTACCCTCTAAGTATCAGTTCCTCATCTCTCTTTAAAATGAAAAGGCTGGACACTAAAAGACCTCTAAGGTCATTTCCAGCTCTAAATCTATTATCCTAAACCAACAGGCCAATTATTATGGATAAAGATTATGTAAACATTTACTCAAGGCCATATTTGGTGCTGGAGATCAAATTATTGAATGTTACATTTTAAAAGTTTAACTAAGGACACAACTTTAATAAAGATTAAGTCCCTATTAAAAAATAAACTATGCAAACTTCAAAGTAATTTTAATAAGATGTATGTCTTAATTATGTACAAGTTACGTTTTTAATTCTCTTCAAAAGCTTCTGGCTCCTCCATCTTCACACATAAAATCAGTCTCAATATACAAAGCAAAATGGGAATCTGATCTTTAAACTACCAGATTCAATTAAAATGCATTTTTGTTTGTTTCTTGATTTCTATATAAGGCTGTAGTTGAAAAATCAAAATAAATTCTTACTTTAATTTGTTATCTTTTGGAACACCAGATAACTCTTTATTGTGATAACTAGACCATTCATCTTGATGTCAACACTATGAAAGAGTCTGATAAAAATGTAAATAAAACTAGAAAAAATTAAAATCTTTCCCCAAAATTTCATATAGGAAACAGAACACTTCAGAAGGTAATAAGAAATTAGTTATTTTTTAATGTTTCATTTCAAATATAAGACTTTTTTAAAGGCTCTTTTCTCATATTTTAATGCAGTTATCATAATTATCCTTGAAGTTTGGCTTAGTAAAGCAGTTATTATTTCTCTCTTGCTACATACATACATACATACATACATACATACAAACATATCTATAGAAAGAGACATTCATCATCCCCTACCATACTGTGCTGTGGAAGGGGTGAAAAATACCAGCATGTTCCCTATCCTTAAAGAATGTATAATCTATCTCTTTAAGGCATGCACAAGACACAAGAGAGGTTCAATAAACTTTTCTTGAATTAATGTTTTGATTAAGGGATCTTCTGAAAACTTGGCTCCTTCACAACAAAGTTGGTTAGGATAGGGGAATTTCTTAGTATTGTCTATATAGTGCTATCCACTTGAGCATCCACACTAACAGACTTAAGGGACTTTTTTAAAGAAGGGCTGAGATTACAAGTCTCTGCTGGGACCTGTAGCTTACATTGCCTGAGGCTAAAGGACAGATGTGTTCTGTCATTTTCCCCTCTCCTTCTCCCTCCTGGGAAAGCTAAGGAACCATACCTGGAATTACCTGTCAGGTATATTATTTTGTATGAACATACACATATAGAATACATGCACATGCATACGCACACGCACACACACACTCACAGAGTTCTTACAAATGTCAAGTAATGCATTATGGCGAATTTTACCCAGTTATGAATCATTAAAAGAAGAAAATAAAAACATGCACTAAGCTGAAGGAGCAATGATATTGATCCAACAATGCTGCTTAGTCTACAAATTGTTACTGAAGAAAAAGGAGGAAGATAAATCAGCAACATAAGGTATCAGAAAACTTGGGTTCCAGTCCTGCTTTTGCCATTAACTTATTAGGTTCTGCTGGCTAAATTACCATCTCTCTGGTTTTCAGTTTCCTTATTTATTAAATGAGGAAGATTATATTGTGTCTAAGGTCCCTTCCCATTTGAACAATCTATGATAGACTCAGTGCGTTTTTGTGTTTTGTCCTAAAGAAGAAACTCCCTTTATTGATGCCGTTCAGTAATTGTTGCCTGGGGTATCCAAACTCTAAGGCTGGCCCACCCTCTATGCATTAGTCCGATGTCTCCTAGTCTCAGTATTAAAGGCTTTATTTTAGCATTTGTTATAGTTATAATTTAATACTTTCATACCATTTTCCCCTTTTGGAGCTTCCTAGAGGTAAAAAAAGAAAAAATTCATGAAGTGTTACAGTTAAAGAGTCAGGAAGACTGTATTTATTTAAATCTGGCCTCTGAGCTTTATCACCAATCTATCCTCCCCTCAAGTTGTCAGATTCAGCTTCCTAAAACACAGGCATGACCATGTGGACCCCCCCACCCCGGCCAAATTCAATCAACTCCATTGGCTCCTTATTGCCTCTACAATCAAATAGAAAGTTCTGTTTAGCATTCAAAACCCTTCATAACATGGCCCCTTCCAATTCTTCAGTTTTCTTATACTTTATTTCCCTTTATGTATTGTGGTATCTAGCATCAATGACCTCCTCTGCTGTTCCTCACACACATCACTCCATCTTTCCACCAGTGTTTTCACTGGCAGTCTCCAAATCTAGAAATTCTTTCCTTTATCTTTACCACCTGGCTTCCCTGATTTCTTTCTAGTCTTAGTTCTAAGTCCCAGCTTCTGCAAGAGGCCTTTTCCAGTGTAACTTAATCTCAGAGCCTTTCCTCTGAGATTACCCCGAATTTATTTTGTCTATATCTTGTCTATAAATAATTGTTTCCATATTGTCTCCCCCATTAGACCACGAGCTCCCTGAAAGCAGGGACTGGTTTGTGAGTGTATATGTTTGTTTCTGCCTTCTTTCCAGTACCTGGCAAACAGGAGGTGCTTAATTAATGCTAGCTGACTGACCACGAACAAGTCCCTTAACTAGCTGATCCCAAGTATCCATATTATTAAATTAATAAATATAATTGTTAAATTAAATCAAAACCCTACTTCACAGGGTTTTCAGGCTCAATTAAGATAATGTATGTAAAATGCTTGCTATTTCAAAATGCTTTTTTTAAAAAAAACTCCTGGTAACAAAGTTTCTGACCAAAAAAGCTGTTATTTGAACACTTCCTTTATAGAGCTTTTGTCACTGAAGTGACAAAAGAAGTAAATGTTAGTGACAAAATGAGAAATACACGTAATAAAATGCTAAAGAAGTTGGAAGATCAACGCACACTATAAGACTGAACAAATCTATGTTTTCAGGAGAGAAGAAAAACATAATGACTTTCCTAAGGTCCTACCAATTTAGTAGTGACACAGCTGGACACAGTGATACAACTATATTACCAGCCCAGGGCACTTTCATACATTTACCATTCTAGAGAAGGGGAAGCAGTAAAACAGAAAGTACTTGGTAGAAGTAATCAAATTGAGTGATGGAAGTGATAAAAACCTACATCTAGAGTTGCCACTATATCACACACAGCATATAAAATTATACTGAAAATATAAAGAGATTTGAAAATGCTTCAGAAGATATTGGGACGGAAGAGGTAAACAGTTTAAAAGTCCTAAGATTTGATAACTCTTTCTTAGGTCTTTTGCCCAATCCATACATACTTGGCTTCATTATCCTATCTCTTGGTGTCCCCAAGCTGAGCTCTATGCTCCCAAAAATGATTCATTGGGTAACTTAAGCAACTTCCGATTTCCCTGCTTATTACTAGCTTGTCTAAGCCTAATTACCAATTACCATAGTGATTCATGTGAGGTACTGTACTCCACTGTAAAGTAGAACTTAATTAAATTGAATTTTTTTTTTAAACTAACTGGCGCCTCCTACAACATTCTCCCAATTTGTCAAATAAAATTTGACTATGCTGAAAAGTATAACAAAATCAAAGCATTACCCTCTCCTACAAATTACACATACATACACACAAATACCGTAACTTAACAAACCAACAAATTATCTGCCAAAATTCCAAACTAGAAATGTTTTAACTAAACAAAGAGAAAAATAGTAACCTGGGAGATAAAAGAAAATACCTTCTCCCCCTTTTCACAACAAGGTAATCATACTAGAAGATTCAAAATGGGATATATTGAAACTTCATTTATCTAGTCATCCCAGTTTACAACCCCAACTCTTCATTCTCATTCACCACCAACTGCTGGTATCTTCTCCCAAAATGATCTCAAAATATATAGTATGTATATGTGTGTGTGTAAGCATATAGAATACATATACAGAATATATATAGAGAGAGAAACATAGAATATATATAGAATGTGTGAGTCTGTACATATTGCTCATGGAGAGATTATAAGCTCCTTGAGCAAAGGGGTATTATAGTTTTATTTTTGTATCCCCATTATTTGCTTAATTAAATGCTTATTGATGAAAGTTTGGTGTGGAGGATATGACAGTTGAGCCAAATCTTAAAATAAGCATAGGATCTGCCTACGAGGTTCAGAGGTGAGGAACAGCTCAAACAAAAGTATGGATGGGGATTAGTACAGCATCCTAACTACTTCTATATGGAAATGGCCTGGAACATGTTCATGTGTTCTTTAAAATGACTTACGGGAAAAACATAGAAAAGAGGCAATATAATAGTGAAAAGAGAGCCTCATTTCCTTGATGCCCCAGTAGCAAGTTCCATGGAGCAATTATCAATGGCTACACACTACAAACATACTCTAGGAACCCAATACAAATATAAGTTTTAAAGCTGCTCCAAAAGTAACCCAGTCACTGTTTTCCTTGTCTTGGACATATGTCAAGTATCTCAAATCTATAAAATTTGGGGTTTTTTAAATGACTTAAGTTTTTTTTATCTTAAACTATCAAAATATAATTTTACTAATACTATAGGAGTTGGGATTACAATTATTCAACTCTTAACTGACAAACAGTAAAAAATAAATCTTGCAAATATTCATTGTAAAAAATTTTAGTAAAATATTTTGCAGAGCTGAGTTCTATTACATGCAATTTGTTTTAAAAACTACTCAATGTTTAGGTGTTTCACCAAAGGAGAAATCAGTCATGGCATAATTGTACTTAATCATTCAGAGAATCTTAGAACAAATATGCACATAGGTCCTTAAAGTAAATATTCTCCGAAAAGTATACACACAGTTCCCAAAGAGAAAAAAATCTCTCAGTCTTCTTAGATACATAGGGATGCATATTGTAAAAATTTCACACTCATACACATATCTAAAAAAAGTAATTTTTTATGTTGATAATGATGGCAAAATGCCCATGTATCTTTATTATTTTCATTTCATCTTCAAAACCTGAATAAAATAGTTACCAGTTACTGACCTTAGTCTTTACAGTGGTTGAGGGAAGAGGGGATTTTTGTTGTTTTTAATGTTTATTCATATTGTGGGAAGATTTACTCCAACTACTTTGAAAAATATTCAGTTTCAAGTAAAAACTATTATTGAAAGGCAAGTTTGACTAATCATGCCAATATTAATATGTTAACTGCCAAATTAGCCTGCTGTTCTAGTTCAAGGATGAGATAGGTTAAGAATGGAGTAAGTTTACTAGGGTGGATGGAAAAAATAAGACAAGTTCATTTAACAATCCTCATTAATGCTTCTCACATTCTATCTTAAAATAGTTGAAGTACGTAATTATATATTCTGGTATTGTACACTAATTGTTTTGTTATATTGAACTTATCTTCCAATTAAATTTTAAGTTCCTTAAGAACAAGAAGTAATCAACTGGTGGAGCCCTGGATGGAGCATCTGCCCTGGAGTCAGGAGGACCTGAGTTCAAATTCAGCCTCAGACATAGACTAGCTATGTGACTCTGGGCAAGTCACTTAACCCTTACTGCCTCAAAAAAAATAATAATAATAATAAACTGACAAGCATTTACTAAACTTAGAATCTTCAAGGTACTGGGGATATAAAGATAAAAAAGAAATAGACCTACTCTCAAGTACCTTACATTCTATGGGGAAACAAGCTGGTACACACATAAGTGAATTTAAAATATATATACAATGTAAATAATAACCATGCTTAACACTATTATTAATCAGTAACTGCTTTCTGGTTTTCATGCCACTCTACTTTACAAGTGACCTATTACCACCTGAGACCACTAAAGAAAGCATATCATGATACGCTTAATCTTAGTTTTACATATATGTGTAATTTGAGTTATCCTCACAACAAACCTAGGAAGTAGATGCTATCATAGGCCCCATTTTACAGATGAGGAAAGCCAGTCAGAGAGAGGTTAAGTGATTTGCCCAGGGTCACACAGCTATAAAGTGTCAAAGAAAAAATTTGAACTCACGAGATCTTCACTCCAAATCCAGGGCTCCACCCATTATGCCACCTTAGTGCCTCTTGGCAAATACATGTTAATAGGAGAAGAGAGGCATAGATACTTTACTAGGTGTAGGGCATGTTAAGAGGCACTCAATAATTGTGAGAAAATGCGTACTGTGATTTAATATTCAATACTTTCTTTAGAAATAGCAGAAAAATCAGAGAATTAAGGAAAATTAATTATATCTAGAATGATGACTTCAAGACTCGGATAAAGAGAACTACTCAAAAAGGAAAAAATATTCATAAACAGTTTCAACTCTGCTAATTTCAAATGAGTATTTTTTTCAGCAGCTACTTTTAACAAGAAACCTTTCTAGATTTTTCATGTTTTATTCCCCACTCCAGGAACTTTACAAACTCTATGTATGATTCCTCACATATCACATATGAATACAATTTTCACCTCCTGTGTCCTTGACTTTGCAGCGGCTATCCATGCCTGGAATATTTCCTCTCCTCACCTTTCACCACTGCCACTTGAAATCCCTGGTTTTCTTCACAACTCAGGTCAAGAGCCACCTTTTAACAGAAGACTTCTTCTGGTTCCCCAGCTGCTACTACCTACTCCTCCAAGGTTAGCTGCTTTGCATACATCTATACATGCAATGTTGTACTTGCTTTAAGAAAATGTTTCACTTTTGTCTTTGTGTCCCTAGCATCTACCAAAGTGCTTAGCTCGTAGTATGCAATTATCCTCGACTAAAAACTCATACTCATACAATCAGTATAATTCTTGCTTAATTTAAAAATATTTTTCCTTGCCTTTATACATACTACATTCTGTACCGATTCTTTGGTAGATGATTCTATACTAGCATGCTTCCCACAAGTACAGGCACACAGTGTTGATTCTTTCAAGAAAGAAATAGAAAAAACATATCAAGAGAAAAACATTATCTTCAAAAGAAAATTAGCAGACATAAAAATACACTATTCAACCTATCTTACCTTTCATTCGCAAACATCAATAAAGAGGAAGTGCAAAAGTATTTTGATGCCACTATGCTTTACAACTAATCTCTACTAACAACTGAGGCTACTAAACAAAGCATATCATATATTTTCTACCTTTTTCCGTCTAGCTTTATGGCTTACTTTCATTCAAAACTGACTACCCATTATATAAAAACAAAGCCACTAATGATGTAATTTTAAAAATCATAATCTTAAAATATCAGCGGTTCCATAAAATCTTTTGTCATCCCGGATTTGAGGTAAGAACAAAAACTCCTGAGACTACGGTCATTCCTGTGACTTCTTACAATGTTATTTTGCTGAAATTTCTCCACCTTAATAGATTTATGTACCCCAAACGCTCAGATCTAAAATCTATAACCCTACCCAAAAGCTTCAAGAATTCACTTAAGTCCCTAATCTTACATCTTTTGTCTTAAGAATCTGTTAAGTTGTTCGTAATTTAAGAGCTGTGAAGTACCAACTAGTTAACTAGACTATCAAAGCCTCCAGAAAGCAGATAAGACTTTCTATTCCCCAGAAACAGGCAAAGAATCAAGGAAAAAGCCCTATTTTAAATGCCATGATTAGTTTTTGGCTTTTTCTTGTTTCGATCAAAATCTTAAGGAACATCAATTTTTTTTAAGAGACATTACTATTTAACAAGATTCTCTGGGTTAAGAATGTAAGTGCTTAGAAAAGGCTGCATCTTCATAAATATTCCTGAGGGCTATTTGTTCAAAGGCACAGCAGTGACAACTGAAAACCCTTCCCCTCACTGACCCGCACGCACCCTTGTGACATACCAGGGGAGGAGAGACATTTAAAGTAAAACCTGCCCAGAATCATCCCTACCAACTCGATGAAAAGAAAGCGCTGTTGGCTTTATAAGGCTTTAAAACATTCTGCCCAAATCCCAAGGCCAGAAAAGCTGGGGTTTTTGAAATTCTGCTCATTTCAGCCCAACAGCCTCATACCAAGGTAAACACAAACGCACAGATACACTTCCCTCGTCCACCTCTCTCCTCTTGGCTCCATTCTTGGTCTCCCCCTCCCCGAATAGAAAAGTGAAGATGCGATGGTACAAAAAGCAGAGTCATGGGGCGATTGAAGGTGGGGGGCGGGGAGGACGAGGAGAGGGTCCGAGAGGGAAGGATGGGGGCGCGCCAGAGAGAGGAGAGCAAAAGTGGGGTGTGCGAGCAGATGCAGAGGCATAAATAAAGCCGGCCTCGGTGCCTCTCCCGGGGAGCCGAGACTGCCATCTCCTCCTCCCCCTCCCCTCACTTCCATCGCCCCCCTCCGCCACCCCATTAGCAGCGTGGGTTCTGCCCCCAGCCCAGATGGGGGAGGGGACCCGCAGCCACCCACCCCACCTCCCTCCCCCCGGCCCCGCGCTGGGAGGGGGGCGGGGAGAAGGATGAGGACCGCAGGCTCCGGGCTCCGGCAGGCCGGGCCCGGCGGGGCGGCGGGGGGGAGGCGCGGCGGGCGCGGCCTTGGGGGGCGGGGGGACGCGCCGCTTCACTCACATTCTCCGTGTCCCGCTCGTTCACGGTCGGCAATGGCGTCCGGGCAGACATTTTGTGCGGGCGCGGCGGTCGCCGCGGGGTCGCTCCGGGGTCTCGGCAGCCCAGCCGGGGAGGGAGGGGGGCGGGGAGCGCGGGGGGCGGGACGGACTGGAGGGGGCGGGAAGGCCCCGGTCGGAGGCGGGCAGGGAGCGGGCCGGCCCGCAGTGCGCGGCCCCGGGCGGGCGGGGGAGAGGGAGGACGAGGACGAGGGAGAGATGGGGGAGAGAAGCGGCTTCCCGCGGCGCCGGGAAAAGAGACCGACCGCGATGGACGGGGGGGAGGGCCAAGGGAGGAGGGCGGGTGTCAGGAGCCGGGAGGGAGGAGGCCTGGAGAGGATGGAGAAGGGATGGACGGGCTGGGTGGGGGTGCCCGGGCCCCGCTAGGCTCTGCGGGTCATGGCGGAGGGTGAAGTCGGAGCCTCAGATCCCGGCAGGCGGGGCGGGCCTCGAGCCCCAGAGGAGGGGGCAGCCCCGAGGACCGCAGCGGACCGGGCGGTGAGCACGTCCCGCCGCCGCTGCCGCCGCGTCTTCTGCTTCTTCCTCCTCCTCCTCCTCCTCCTCCTCCTGTCGCCGCCGTCCCCGCCCCCCTGCTCGCTCTCCTCGGGTCTCCTCAGGTGCGCGGCGCAGAGCCGAGCCGGGCATTCAAGCGCCCCCGGCCCGAGGCGGCCCGACCGCCCCTGCCCGCCGCCCGCCTCCCGGCTCCCCTGCCTCGGCTCGGCCGCTCAGCTCAGCCCCGAGGAGCGACGCGGCCGAGCAGCCTCCCCTCGGATCCGGGCTGGCGGGCGCAGCACGCACAGCCGAGAGGCATTTGGCCGCTGCCGCCGCCGGGTGGGCGGGCGCCAGCCGGGGGGTGGGGGTGGGGGGCGCCTCCATTCATTCCCTCATTAGGGATGCGGAGCCTCCTCCTCCTTCCCCCTCCTTCTCCCACCTCTTCTCCTGCTCCTCCTCCTCCTTTCCTCTTCCCCCCCTCAGCCCCCTCCTCCTCAGGCCACTTCACTGTTTATTTTTGGTCCTTACCCCACGCGCAGAGCGTAAGGTGGTCAAGGCAGCTCTGGTCCCTGTCTTTTGTTCCTTCAGGGTTGAGTGGAATTAGATGACTTTTTCTTTGTGCATAGGGAATGTTTAGGGGTATTTATTTTTTTTTAGTAAACACAATGAATCTTCTCTCCCCGCCTTACCCAGCGTTGCTCTTTCCATTCTAGTCTCTCTTTATCTTTCACCATTGCTTTCTCTTCTTTCTCACCATGTTCTTAGTTAAATATTGTGTTGAGGTACAGTATTTACAGACAGTGGGTCTCAGCAAATGAGGATGCTCTCCCCCCACTTTGATCTCTCATATCAGAGTCCCAACACTCTGCTCCCTGTCTCCTCTCCGGATTCCATCATGACTCATTCTGTTCTAGACCATCTGAAGAAGTGGACGGGAAACAGCTGCCCAAGGCCCACCAGTCTCCAAGAGCCCTTCAAAGACAGATAAATCAGAGGTTTGGGCGCCTCGGGGAGCTAGGGTAGAAGGGTGTTGAATGATCCAAATTTTGCTGGGGGTGGGGTGCGGAAAGGAGTTAGCTGACTCACACTTAGCACAAACCTTTATGCCTTTGGGGTGTCACAACATATACACTTGCCGGTCACCACTTCCTGGGAAACAAGGATTCGTCATTAGAAGCACGTTCAAGGAGGCAGGGAGGCTGTCTCCATTTTTTTTTTCACTCCTCTCATCAAGGTGACTGACCCACCTCAACCCTCCACTGACCTACTCCTAATTATGCCCCCTGGAGAACACTATGAGGTATTCTCCTAAGGATTCATTATGCTTCAATTCAGCCTCATTTTAATCTAATCTTGCATTAGTTCATCAAGTTTACTCGCATCTTGCCCTCCAACGCAGAATTTTACCTTTTTTATTCAGCTTTTCCCCATTTTCCTTTTCTATCCCAGAGGGATTCCATTCATTATATCATGAGTGGTTGCTGGAGGTAAGGGAAAAAGAAAGTGTGTTTTATTGAGGAGGATGTGTGCATATACACGAACATATATGTCTTTATATATGCACATGTGTCCATATGTATGTGGACATATACCTATATGTATATATACATATATGTGCATATATATCCTACTTTTTAAAGCTTCTTCCCCAAAATTGTGTCGGGAACTCTAGGATAGTGAAAAATCCTGCTCTTTTCATGCAATTCATCTAATTTGAAGGAACTATTTGTGGAGCATAAGACTTTTCTCCCTCTAGCTCATTGAAGGATAGTTCTGAAAAGTAAACATTTGACTAAATCATCTTAACTGACCAGCACTAAAAACAGCAAATAGCAAAGGTTCCAGGAACAAAATGTTTCCACCTTCTACTTATATTCATCTCAAACATTCCCTAAGATCAGGGAGAAGGGACAGAGGAGCTGTTGGTTAATTACCCTTTTAAAAATTATTTTGAAATCACTCCATTCTCCAATTTTACAAAACAAATGGAAGGAGAATTAGGTATTTAAAGTCATTCAGCCCCTATAATTAACTATCACCACATTCCAAACAGGAGTTATTTTATGAAACTCCAAGAAAACATCCTGAATTATAATGTACAACTGAGAACACCAAGTTTTTTGTTAAAGCATTTCTATAGCAGCATCTTGTAGGCCACAAGGAGATCTGGCATTGCCAGGCAAAGGGGCACATATTTAGCTACACTGGTCTATGAGAAAGGTGACCACCCAAAAAGTTTACCAGAAAAAAAGTAGAAGCAGTATGGAAAGAGTACAGTGATTATGATGACCCAAGGATCACTTGTATTAATATGTTCAGAATGCATAATAATTTTAGTGCATTACCAATTCAAGAAATTAATAATTTTCAAAGGTTCTCCTCATGCTAACCCTGTAAGATAGTCAAATATGCTTTTTTATTCTCTTTGTACACATGAGAAAACTGAGAGCCATAGAGTTCAGTGATTTGTCCAAGCTTACAGAAGCATGCCAGACTGAGAAGCAGACAGCTGGCAGTGGTAGCACTAATTGATGTCTTGCACTAGGCAAGATTCACTAGACACCACAAGGTAATAGAGCTAATTACAAACAGAGCTGGGACTGGAACCCAGGTTTTCAGTTCTCAGTTCCCTAGACGACATGGCTTCCACAAACCAGTTCCTGTTAAAAGTCATTTGGGTAAATATGCAGCATTGTACCTCTCTTGTTGACACTCAGTAAAAGTTAAATGACAATAGTGGATACATATTTCATACAATTAACATACAAGAATAGAACTAGCATGTCAGATCAGTAACATGTACACTAGAAAGTATAATATTGATATTAAGCCTCAAAGTGGGCATGCTTCCCACAATTCTGGCTAACAAAATACTACAAAAACAACTCCATCTGTCCAAAAATCACATCCAAACAAACCTCATTTGTTTCTATGGTTTAGAGTTTGGTTAATGAAACAAAAATGTACATGTGTATTAAGAGATTAATAATTCATTATTGAGATGATTTTAAAAGACTGTTATTGAACCCCTCATCTTTATGCAGGTATGATTGCTGCCTTCCTTATGTATACAATAGAGTATTCTTAGTTAAATATGTATTACCGTAGATCTCAACAAATGAAGATCCTCTCAAATTTTTCAGGTGCTATAATGTATCACCCTTATATTTTATATGTAGGTCCTTGTGTCTGTGACTATGAAATTATGACCAAAAATGGATTTTTACTTGCTTTGAGTAGTTGCCTTTTAGTCCAGTAACCAAATTCAATCTGTTCATTTTAGAAACCTCTCTTGAGATATAATACTCTTGCCAGTAGACTAATAATTAAAGAAATAAGTACAGAAGAGGTATTTTTAAAGATTATATTGGGTAAAAATTCCAGGTTTTTAAATTTTAAAATTTTTTATTTCACTGGACTTTGCTGTAACTGCTTATTGAAGAGGGGAATTCAGTCTAAGAATCTCAGAATTTCAGAGTTAGAAGGGATATCAAAAGTTATCTAGACCAAGCCATTCAGGAACAGTAAACTTCTTGAAGATTCTACTTGGTGTTCTCCAGGAAAGGGGAGCTCATCAACCTTCCTGAGGTAGCAAATTCCCCTGGAATATACTGGACAAAGTAATCATTAAAAAGTGTTTTTGTTTTCCTCCTTTTATATCCAGCTAAAATATGCCACTTTCTGTAGCTTCCACCCATTTTTTTTCATTCTGCCCACTGGGATAGGTTGGCTCTGAACTGTGCTTGAGGATCTTAGAGATGGAAAAGGGTCATCAGTTCAAATCCATAAAAATATTGTGCACCTACTATTTACAAAGTTTTGGAAATACAAAGAGGGAAAATGGTACAATTCTTACCCTCAAGAAGCTCAGAGTTAGTCTAATTGGTAAGTGTAACATACACACAAATAATCAGAAGTTAAAATGAGAAAAGTACCTAGGAGAAATCAAACATAGATAAAGAATATTGAGGTGTTGAGGTAGCGCACTGCAGAGCTAGAACTTTGTACTTAGAGTCAGGAAGGCATGAGTTCAAATCCTGCCTCAGAATTACAAACTCTGACTATAGGAAAGTCATTTAACCTTACTGAGCTTCAATTTCCTCATCTATAAAATAAGAGTTTGGGACTAAATGGATTCTGAGGTCTCTTCCAGCTCTAAATCTGTGATCCTATAATCTCACAGATGCTGCAAGTATGAGAAATCATCTGCAGTAGGCAAGGAGGAAATCAAGGAAGATCTCATGGAGGAGGTAGCAAATAAGTTGGACCCTGAAGGCAGGAAAGGATTTCAATATGTGAGGATGTGGAGGGAGTCTATTCCAGAGATGGTGATTGATATATACAAGTGTGCTAAAATAAAAGAGTAGATCTGGGAATTCCTACTGATCTTGTTTGGCTGTAATAAAGCATATGAAGTAGAGTAGTATGAAATAACAATGGAAAGTTCCATTAGAGTCAAACCATGGAAGGCCTTGAATGGCAAAATAAGATGTTTGTATTCTATCCTGAAAGTAATAGAAAATTGCTGGAAATTTTTGAAAAGAGAAATAATATTATCAGAATTATGCATTAGGGAGAATAAATTGGCAACCATTAGCAAGAAATGTGGTTCTATGACAGCATTATGGAGGAGGATCTGAAGTAATTAACTTCCAGAATTTTTATTGTTTAGAAGCCAAATACATGCAGACTTCACATATCTAAAATCAGATAACTGGTACCAGATTGCTATGGTTTCTTCCCAATCGTATGCACATACCAAATGTGACATTCAGAAAGTTAAGCCCATTTTCATTTCCTAAATCAGTTTTTTTTTCTATGTATCTGTTGGCTGCTAGACCCAAAGACCTAATAATGCTTTTTTATACTGACTAGCACAGTGCATTGAACACAGTAAGGATGATACATATTTGACAGATGAATGAATGAATTTTCCCTATTTGAGTTCCTAATAAGATACTAGAGAAACAAAATACCACTGAGAATCTGCCTGTCATAAGCAGCTTTCAATCAGCTGAAAGCACAGAACCATGTGTGTACTACCTTCAGACTACACTCCATTTGTGTCTTCTCATCCTGTGTGACTTTTGCTAGCAAACAAGCTTTTATTAAGTACTTACTATATACTAAGTCCTAACAATACAAAGAAAGGCAGGTACAGTTCCTGCTCTCAAGGAGTTCACATCGTCCAGATTCTCCCATAAATTCACCACAGAGAGTCTACTCCACATGCTAAGGTACATGCATAGATACCTACAGAGCACATAGACTGTCCATTGGTTATTTCTCATTCAGTTACTCCATTGACAAGCATTTATGAAGTACTTACTATGCAACAAGCTCTGGGATCCCTGTTAATTAGTCTTTATTATACTTCTTTGTGATTAATATGTTATAGCTATAATATAATCAACAAATAATTGAGCATCAACTGTCTGAAAGATAATGTAGACACGTGCTATAGAAAATACGGTTCCTGTCCCTCAAATTGGAAGACAAGACAAAAATATGTAAAATACTAAACAATAATTTAAAACGTACTACTAGACTATATGATTGAGTGCCAAATGAGTAGCATTAGATAAGTGCTAAAAATTCAGAGGATATAAAGAAATAATTATCAAGCCACTATCTCTTCTATATAGTAATGGACATATCCAGACTAAAGAACAAATAAGAGCTAACATCCAGACGGAAACAATGGTCGATTCTGTTTCTATAAGTAATGAATAGGGGGTCATGTTTACATTTTTATTGTCATAATCACTGACTTAAATGAAATGTTTTACCTTTTCTAGAAATTATTAGTGTTCATGAGTAAATAGATGTGTTAAAATTTCACACATCTTGTACTAGAAGCAGAAACTAGGGCTTAGTCAACATACTGCCATAGATGTTAGTCGGTCGTTTTCATTAGTGACCAACTCTTTGTCTTCTTCCGTTTTGTCTATGCCTGTTGCTTGCTCCTGCTTCCAGTTTGATAAATAAATGCTTATTCATGGTAGTAAGTTTCTGTCACTTGCCAGCATTGTTATAAACTTACAATTACTGAGATTGAAGAGGAATAGCTTCCTGACCCTCTGGGGCCATCTGCCTGTCCAAGGCTGAGGATCAGACCTCTCATGGGCTTAAATGTTCAGATTTCCTTGGCATGGACTTTGAAGTGTGCTAGGCTGGGGAATGAGGGTTGGTCACAGCCAGAAGCAGGTGCCTATACAGAAGAATAATCTAATAAGCTCAGGGGCTCTAGATAGAGAATGATGTTGGGAATAGAAGCAGTGTCAGTAAATCACCAGGAACAAGAAGGAGTCTCAAAGAAGTGAAGAATCATGGTCTAGGTTCAGGCTGCTGAGGTTCCATAATGATATAAACAGGTTCAAAGTCAATATAGATTTTTCTCAGTTTGCTCCACTCTGCTTCCGTGTCTTTCTATCTGGCCATGTGAGGCCAACTCCACATTTCAGCTCCTAAATTTGCTATAGTTATATACTCCCTCCCACACTGATCAGCATGGCAACAGCCATCTCTAAGTGGCAGCAGACACCAAGACTAGGATGAAATGTATTTATATATTTCATTCTTTAATTTTATAATGCTATGACTTCCTTTGTTATCTTACAGTGTGAAAAAGAAAAGTGACATAAAACCTCTTCTTTATGACTAAGTCTCAGTTTCATGAATTCTATAATTGCTAGATCATTACCTGTATCACACCCCTTACTTATGCATATACCCTAAGGCTCTGTCCTAGTCCCTCTTCTTTCCTCCCTGTGCTTCCTCAGTTGGTGAATTCATAACTCCCATGGGTTTAATTGTCATCTTTATGCAAATAAATCCCTGATCTATATATCTAGCTTAGTATATTTACTAAATTCTGGTCCTATATCACCAACTGCCTGTTAGACATTTTGAACTGAATGTCCCCAGGCATCTCAAACGCAACGTGTTCAAAACAGAATTTATTATCTATCTCCTCCACCTCCAAAACCCCACCCCACTTGTAAAATTACTATTGCTATTGAAGGAAGACAACATTATTTTTCCAGGCACCCTGGTTCACAACCTCAGGGTCATCCTCAAACATCCCCCCCAAATCAAATCAATTACCAAATTTTGACATTTATTCCTCTGTAACATCTCTCACATTCCTTCCTTTCTCTCTGTGTTCACACAGTCATAATCCTAGTTCAAGCACTCACCACCTCTGACTTGGACTATTACAATAACCTTCTAATTGGTCCCCCTTACTCAAGTCTCTAAGTTTCTCTAATCTATCCTCCACAGAACTACCAAAATGATTTTTTCTAAAGCATAGTCTGACCATGTCAATCCATTACTCAAAAACATCCAGTGGCTCTTTATTAATTCTAAGATCAAATGCATACTCCTTGCTTTGGCATTTAAGACCTCTCATAACCTAGTTCCAGCTTATCGTATTACATTTTACTCCCCACCAGGCACTGGGCAGTCCAGCCAGTATGGCCTTGTTGTTCCTTAAACACAACACCCTCCATTTCCCATCTTCATGCCATTGTACTGTCTGTCCTCAGAATACACTCCTTCCTCACCTCCACCTCTTAGAATCCCCTCTTTTCTTCAAAACTCAACTCAAAGGCCACTTTTTACATGAAGCCTTTTCCTGATTTCTTCCTCCCTCCACCTTCTCCTTCAAAATTATATTTATTTGGCACATTACACATTTTGTATATATCTATATGCATTCATGTTATCTCCCCTAATAAAACATAAGCTCCTTGAGTCAATGACCTTTTTCTGAGTCAATGATTTTTGCTATAGTTTTTGTATCTCTAGTGCCTGGCACTGGATTGATGGATTGATATGCTATATGAGCAGCCCTTTGATACACAGCTGTGCCATGTAGAACTGTCTGCTAATTCCAAGGCTCAAGTTCTTTTCTTGATCTCACAGTACCCAATTTGTGCTTTCCTTGTGCTCCTCCACCCTGAACCAGTACAGTCTGTCTCCTGTTGACATTTCCTAGGTGACCTTTGGCATTTAGTGCTGTTTTGCAAACGCTAATGTGTTTCTGTCTGTCTTCTCATTTCTCAGTAACATCACATAGAAACTGATAACATTGAAAAACAATTAAACTACATCTCAGGAGGAGTATATGGGGTGTTCAGGGAGGAGTAGCACTTCTGATGAGAGGGTTTGCTGAGAACCTGATGTGAGACTGAGGACTTTGCTTCACTTAAATCCAATTCATGGGCAAGTCAAGACATAACCGTTGATGTCATTGGTTCCCTTCAAAAATGAAGAACGAACAATAATATCTCAGGACTATGTGGGGCTCAGTAAATGTAACTGACTGACCAGCAAGGTGATTGTAAAGCTGATAGGACTCAGTCTTGTCTGTTTCACAGTGGGGGTTAAATGTAGCATTATCAGTTGGAAGTAGTAAAGAGTTTCTAATGACTAAAGTTTCAAAAATACAACTTTAACCCAAGCTTATAAGCACACTGAAAGAAGGCAACAAAAGGCAGGGTTGTCTGAAGAAAACATTTCAAAAATTTGCTGAAATAATTGGAAATAGCCTAACATTCTAATGGACTGCTAAAAAATAATGAGGACAGAGACCAGCATTCCAAACAATCAGGAAGGGAGTGAAAGGCTTTTGGATCAATTGAGAATGGGAGGGGAGGATAGTGGTACCCTCAACAGTCACAAAAATGTCAGGGGTGTAAATGTTAACAGCAAACTAAAGGACATTCTGTACATGTTTGTAGCATGAAAGTGACTATTGACTACAGGTCATGCCTTAGTCTCTTGGGCCATATCCAACCAACAGATGGAATAATAGTGACCATCTCCAAACAAGACAGTGTATGTGTAGCTGTATACATACATACACACATACATATATATACATATACTTACATATGTATATTTCTTTCGTGTGTGTGTGTGTGTGTGTGTGTGTATGTGTGTGTGTGTGTAGTGGGGCATGTGGCTATTCTGCCTTAGCTGGGATGGGGCAGTGAAACTACAACTAGTCATATATACTCACATACACACATACTATGCATTCGTTATGTTTATATATACACAAGCATGCACACACGTATGCTAATATACATAGCAAATTCCGTAAACTTTGCAATGTCACAAAGGAGGCAAAAGTCATTTGTGAAGTGATTAAGCTAATCAGTTCCAAATAAGATACCACCGTGACATAAAATATGTTCTCTCTGTCACTTCTAAGCTTTTCTTTTTCAGGTCAAGTCAACAAACATTTATTAAGCACCTACTATGTGCCAGGCGTTGTGCAAAGTGCACAATGGCTTATCATCCACTTCCCATTCTGTAAGTGTGGCCATCCCCCAAGGCTCTGTCTTGGGCTCCCTTTACTCTCTTTCTACACTACCTTGATGATTATATATGTTCTCTTCTTATAAATTAAATTATCATATTTATGAAAATGACTTTTAAATCTCTATATCCAGTCCTGAATCTTTTCCCTGAACTCTAGTACTGGCAGTAAATATAATGTTACATACCTCCTATAATGATAGCATCCTGTTGGATATCTCTACTTGAATGTAACATTACCATCTCCAACTCAATATGTCTGCAACAGAACTGATCCGATCCCTCCTCATAACTTTCCTACTTGTGTTCAAGGCACCTCCATGTCCCCCTCCAGTCACCCAGATTCTTAACCTCAAAGTCATCCTTGACTCTTCCCTTTCATTCACTCCCTATATTCAATCATTTGTTAGTTCTACCACCATAATATATCTTATATCTATCTGTATTTCCTGCACTCACACTGCCACTGTCCTAGTCTAGCTTCTCATGAATTCTTGCCTGGATTATGTAATAGACTCTTTATTGGTCACCCTCCTTCCAATATCGCCTCTCTCCAATCCATCCATCACACAGCTAACAAAATAATCTTCCTAAGACACAGATCTGGTCACTGCTTAGCTCTAAAACCTTCTGTACTTCCCTATCATCACTAAAATAAAATAGAAACTTTTCTGTCTGGCATGTGACGTCCTCCCCATTTTCAAGCCAAGCTACCTTCCCAATCTCATTTGCCATTTTTCTTAACATACTCTTTATCCTAGACAAACTAGATTACCAGCTGTTGCTCCAAACTCAGCATTCTATTTCCTGCCTCAGTGTACTCACACAAGCCATCCCTCCTGTCTGGAATCCTCCCCCTCATCTTCTCCACCTCTCAGAATCCTTATCTTTATTCAAAGTTCAGTTTGAGTTCTACCTCCTCCATACAGTCTTCCCTCAGACTCATCCCCCACCCAGTTGATAGTTCTCCCTTGCTCTGAAATAACCTTGTTTTTACTTGTCTATATACATGTCATGTGATTCAGAAGAATAAAAGCTTTTCCCAGGCAGGGATTGTGTTATTTTTGCATCTCCAGTATGTCTAGCAAAATGGCTTGCATATGGTAGGCACTTTATAATTGTTTATTGAATTGAATTATAGGATACATACATTATAGGATATAGGAACATAGGATACTTTTTTTTTTCTAAGCTGATGTCCAAATTTTTTTCATTAATAAATTCTATTCTTCAATACTTCAAAAAATCCATAACTTCAATGATTCCATTTCTCTCTTCACTATTATAAATGGCTACCTTTTTATGCCTTAGTGGATCGTCTTTATGGAGGAAGAAAGAAAAATAAAAGGAAGAAAGAAAGAGAAAAAGAAAAGAAGGAAGGAAGAAAAAGAAAAGAAGGAAGAAGAAAAAGAGAAAGAATAATTGTCACTTGGTGGATAATGTTATGACAGTGAGCTCTTCTGGAATTAGACAACAGACACATAGTCTCCAGATCCAAATGTGAAACCTGTCTCCCTCGATATTAACTATCAGAACTTATGCTCCACTGAAGTATCCTTTTAAAACTTCAGCTAACTTTCACATCTCAGTGATAGAATTAAGCTAAACTTTATAGAAGGAATAGATTTGATAATCAATTTTTCCCCCTCTGTCTCAAGGAAAAGTTGTTTTCCTTTCTCAATATTTGGGACTTTCTCCAATTTTCCTTGCTTTTGCATAAACAGCCTCAACTGGTTCAACAAGTAGATTGTCCAGTTCCCTTTAATGCTTTGCTAAAGATGCCATTCTACTCTGAGAGCTTTTTCTTTATTCTAAATTTCTGTTGTTTTAACAGGTCTACTAAACTGTCATTATTAATGCAAGTACACTCATGAGCCCTTTGTTGGGGAGTGGCTGAACAAATTGCGGTACATGAATGTAACAGAATTTTACTGTGTCATAAGAAATGAGAATATGAACAATTCTAAGAAGCACAGGAAGACGATACAAATTGATGCAGATTGAATCAAGCAGAACCAGGGAAACAAATTCACAAAACTACAACAATATAAAGGAAGACAACAACAATAAAAAGCAAAACTGAATTCTGTATAATTATAATGACCAAGCATGGCTCTGAAGGAGATGTGAAAATGTACTTTCCTCTCTTCTTTGCAGAGGGGTGTGGAATGCTGCATATATTATCAGACTCAGTAGATGCAATTGTTAGTTTTGCTGATACGATTTATTTTCTCCCTCCTTTTTTTATTCTTTGTTATAAGGAGTTGCTCTCTGCTTGGGCAGGGAAGGATGTGTGTGTGTGAATTAAGGTAATATAAAAACAAAGATATAAAAAATCCTACTTTTTAAAAAGTATGCTCAGAACTGTAACCAGAGTGAGGCACCTAAAGCTTTGTCCCAAGGTACCAATTTTTGAAGGCACAGACATCATTTGCAATTTACTATGCTACACTGACTTTTAATCAATTTACTTAGTAGTTGACATAGGCTTATCCAGTAGGCAGTAGAAAATCAATTCAGGAGGCAAAAAAGTCCTTCTTGAAAGGGTTTAAATCCAGGTTCATGTACAAATATCCAGGTCAGCAATTAAGGGCAGAGGTTTCTAAATCTGGTGGCTTAAGGCTCTGTCTGTGTTTGACTCATCTTTTAGTTCCTCAGCCACCATTTGGACCTACTCATGAAATCACTGACCAAAATTACTCTATTTGTACTTTACCAAGGTTCACACTCTTCAGCAGAGGGTTCCTGTAGATTTACAAAATAATAATAATAACAATAATAATAACAAAATTTTAAAAAACAAACAAAAAACCCTGCTTCATCATTTCTCCATACCTGAATATATTTGCAGATATTAAAGACCTTTCAAGCTTCTTTGTGATATTAATTATCAGCATATTCAAAAGCAGTTGATTCTAAGCCACTCTCATAGGTCAAGTAGCAAATTCACTGTGGAGATATTTCCAATCTGCTACTTCATATACATGCACTGCTATGTCATTACTGAACAAATTCTTTCTAGCATTGGCCACTTAACTGCTTAATAGCTGACAAGGTACCCAGTTTAACACTTTCCATGATTTGCCATTATAACTGACCTCTCATTCCAAAACAAAAATTTTCCAAGTTTAATTGTATGTGAAAAACCTTGTCCCCTTGGCAAGGTCTAACACTCTTTGTTGCATCCTGATCTCAGATAGTTCTCTCCCACAATTTCATCTTAACACCAAACAACCAAATATTATTGAGCATCTATTATACCATTTTAGACACTGGGGGCGAGGGTGGGGGGGGAATGTGATGTGGTGATAATGTATTATTATTGATTTTTAAATAAACATACCAGAACTAATCTATCCAAGTGAACTATTTTTTTTTTAAACTTCTTTCAGAGCCTATGGCAAATCTTGATGACAATGCACCATGGTGGTAAATCTTTACCTTTTAAATGTTGATTTGATTTTAGAAGCAGTCAAAAATCATTCAGAGCTAAGTGTGGGGAATGAAGTGGGTGACTGAATTAGGTAATGCCATTTTTGGTCTAAACAAAAACAACCCCCACCTGTCCCCACCTACTCACAGAAAATAATGCAAGTGTGACTATAAAATGACAAGATTTTCTCATGTGATTGAAATTTACTCTGAAGGCAGTTGTTGTTGTTTGTACTTCATTCTCAAAGAGGATCATGACATCAGGTAGGTGATGTCATGACTTGCAAGTGAATTAGATTTAAGCAAGGCAGAACTGTGCAAAGTCACCAACCTCACTCTCTCCTCTGGAGCCATGTGGTTCCAGTAGCAAGATATAGATCAGGACAACTGGAGATAGCCCAGGATGCAGTGAGAGACCTTGGTCTTTTTAAGCTAAATCATTCTGGCTCTCATTGATTGGCTAATAATAGGTCCCAGCCCAAGTCTCATTTGGTCATTGTTTGGGCTCTGATGGCTCAAAGTGAGTGTAAATAGCAAATGTTTCTGCTTTTGGCCAGATACGTTGAGGGTCTTCCCCTCCCAGATGGATTTTTTTTTTTTGATTAGGTAAAAGAGGCCATTCTTTGCCCCATTTCTTACCTAGCCTTAATCATTGAATGGGCATTGCCTCTGAAGGCAGTACCAAAAGGGGAACTCCTAACATGTTTTAAGCAATAGCAGCGTTGCTGATGCTGATAGATAACCTCCCAAAGTATCTAATAATAATAATAAACAATAATAATAATAGTAGCTAGCATTTCTATAGCACTTTAAGGTTTATAATGTAATTTCAAATATTATCTCATTTTATCCTTACAACTCTCCCTTGAAGTAGGTGCCATTATTATCCCCATTTTACAGATGAAGAAACTAACTCTGAGAGAAGTTAAGTAACTGATCTAGAGTCACATAGATTATAAGTATCTGAAGCTGGATTTGAACTCAGGTCTTCCTGACTCCAGGTCCAGCACTATTCCATAGTCACACTTCATATATGTAGCGGATATTTAGGGGACCAGTCTGTTGCCAAGAAAATAAGACATGCATTCATTTTATAAACCCCAGACCTAAAGATCAGCAAAGATCAACCAAAAAAACATTGTTTACCACCTCACAAATGTTCTGTATTTTCACAAATACTCTTCTCCTTGATTCCTGTCTTAGAGAAAGAGTTTCTCCATGCCAAGAGTAAACCCATTGGGCCTTCAAACATATGCTAGAATTCTCTTGGCATGGGACCAGTCACAGATCCCTGATGCATTGCACTAGGGATCCTTTTCCAAATTTGCTACCTAATCCAATCCATACCTGAACTAGAATCTTCTTTACAGCATAGCGAACAAGTGGTCACCTATGCTTTACTTGGGAACCACTAGTGATAGGAAACCCACTACTCTGTGAGGCAGTCCATTCTACTTTTTGATACCACCTCAGAGAAGGAGACTTGGAAGGGGCCAGAGGCTATCTAGTCCAGCTTGTTATCTATACCTTTCTAGATTTGTGTCATGTGCAAACTTGATAAGCATGCCAACTATGCCTTTATCCAGCTTATTGATTACAAATGTTAAAGAGCATAGATCCCTGTGGCTCTATTAGAGATCTCCTTCCAGGTTCACATTGAATCATAAGTGACTACTCTTTGAAGCCAGCCATTTAACCAGTTCTGAAGTCACACATGGGAAATACTGGCACAGGACTGCTCAACATAGCATGCCTGCATCAAAGAAGGCACTGTGCTCTATATGCAAAGTAGAATTGCAGTAGCTCAAAAGAAACATGAGATTCACAAATTTAGAGACATCTCCACTCCAAATGATACGGACTGTTTGTACCTGACCTGTGGAGAGCCTTCTGAGCACACCTCGGTCTGATCAGACACAGTTGGACACACCGTGCATTGACCCCAACATAGTGATGTAGTTTTAGTGCTTTTGAATATGAAGGACAGAACCAATGTTTGCTGTATGACCTCTTGCACTGTTCTTCCCTTCTAGGTAAGCACTAGGTAGGGATTGAAGTCTCTGACCTCAATCAAGGCACAGAAACTAACAAAAGGAAAGAGGGAGGGCAGAAAACTATAGCTGCTAGGTTGAAGACTGCCTAATCCATAGGTCCTGTAAGAATATTGTTGTGCCCAAAGTAATATAAGGTTTGGTGTACCTGAACTATAAATAACCTAGCAAAATTGAGGAAGGGAGGAACAATAGGATTGTTCAAATAACCAGGGAGAAAAAATTATCCTCAATGGTTCTTATAATATAGCACTTCCAGGAGATTCACCCTTACTTTAATGAAAAAAAAAAGAAGGCTTGGAGGAAGAGATGCTCACCCTTTGACAAAGTCAACCTCTCAGACTGTTCCCTTGATCCCATCCCTTCCAAACTTTTCCAAGAGCTTATCCCTTGTTATCCTTTCTCTCTTTAAAATCTTCAATCTCTTTATTCACTGTATCTTTTTCTTACTACCTATAAATGTATTCAGACCTCCTCCATTCTTAAAAAAACAAAAACCTCCATTTGACTCTGTCACCTCCTTGAGAATTCATCCAATATCTCTCCTCACTTTTAGTGCCAAATTCACAGGGAAAAAAAAACTGTTTACATTCATTGCCTCAGCTTTGTCTTCTCCCTTTCATTCCTAAAGCCGTTGCAATCTAGTTTTTGACCCTCACAATCACTCAACTGAGACTGTTCTCTCCAGCTTTAACAGTGATTTTCTAAGTCCAATGACCTTTTCTCATTTGTCATTCTTCTTGATATCTATGAAGTTTTTGATACTGTTGACCACTCCCTCATCCTAGATACTCTGTTCCCTGTGTTTTTATGATACTATGGTCTCCTAGTTCTTCTACTGTCTGACTATTCTTTCTCAGTCTCCTTCGTTGGATCATCATTGTGATCTAGGGGCTACTCTGTATGGACATATTCAGAGTTTCTGTCATAGACTTTTTACTCTTATCTCTCTATAGTCTCTGTTAGTCATTTTATCAGCTTTCATAGATTCGATTTTCGTCTCTCTCAGATGACTCTCAAAGCTATATATTCAGCCCTCACCTGTCTCTTGAACTCTAATCCAGCATTACAAATTTGCTTACTGAACATCTCCACGTGGATGTTCCATAGGCATCTCATACTCAACATATTCAAAACAGAATTCATTATCTCTCCCTAACTTCTCTATGTCTTTAAAAGGCACTACTCTTCTTCTTTTTTGACTGTGTTCTTCTAACTCTCCTAGGATGAAAGTGCAGTGGTCACTCACCAGCCTGTCCCAATGCAGACTGACACAGAAGTTTTAATCTGTTCCATTTTTCTAGCTACATATCTCATTGGCACTCCTTGACTCTGGGGCCCCTTTTTTCCTCTGACTGGAGAAAATGGAGGGTAAACTGGTGAAGGAGGAGAGAGGAGAGGTTCTCCTAGATCTGACATTTAAGGAGCATGCTTTGGGCAGCCATCTCTTAATTTCCCACCCAGGTGCACTCCTCTGGACTTCATCTTCCCCAGACCCAAATATCCCACTCTACTTCCCCAGACCCACCCACTCTACTTCTCAGCTTTTTTTTATATGTTGTCTTCCCCCTTTAGATGGTGAGCTCCTTAAGAACAAAGATTGCCTTTGGCTTTCTTTATATTCCCAGTACTTTATACAGTGCCTGGCACAACCTAATAAATGTTTGTTGACAGACTGACTGAACCTGAGTCAGGTCACCCCAAGCCTGATGGCCTTCCGTTCTCAAGGGCTCATAATATTGGTACTGGACTTAGTAAGAACATTTGATTGACTTTATCTCTACTGCAACCCAGAATTCTCAAACCCAAACAGTCCACTAGCCTCAGCCTCTGAGTCATGTGGATTACAGGTGTGTGCCACCATAGGCACCATTTCTAATCACCAAGGTTTGTAACTTAGGAGTCATCATCAATTCTTCCTTTTTCTTTCACCCCTTATATCCAATCAATGACTAAGTCCCACCTCAGTCAGAGGGGGCACTTGAAATGTGAGTTAAGAGAACCAGGTTCTAATCCCAACTCTGATTATGTGGTATGTGGTTTTAAGTGAATGAATGAAAAGCATTTATTAAGGTCTTTCAAGCATTGTGCTAAGCACCAAGGATACAAATACAAAAGGAAATACAAGCCACTGTCATTAAGGAGTTCACTTTGTAATAGGGGGAGAAATAAATAGGATAGGTCAATGTGACTATGTGAAAGAGGGTCTGGTATACTTATCATGTGTATATAAGTGAACCAATATGCTTTTGTTCATCCTTCATTTTCTTTCTTTCTTTCTTTTTTTTTTTTTAAGGCAATTGGGGTTAAGTGATTTGCCCAGGGTCACACAGCTAGTAAGTGTCTGAGGCCAGATTTGAACTCAGGTATTTCTGACTCCAGGCTGGTGCTCTATCCACTGCGCCATCTAGCTGCCCCCATCCTTCATTTTCGAAGCGGGTCAATGACATCATGAGGTGATGTCTTGGCTTGTGTATGAATTGGATTTAAGTGAGGCAGTGTTGCACATTCTTCAGCCTTACAACTCTCTCTTCCAGAGTCATTGAAGTCCAGTGGCAAGACAAAAGTCAGGATGACTGACAATGGCCTGGGATACAGTGGATGACCTTGAAGTATCTTCGATGTCTGACCAAGCTATAAGTGCTCCACAATGCCTGCTTCATGGTTGTTGGAACACATTGTTCTCATCTGCCTATTCCACCAGAGGAAGTCTTCACATATTAGGGTAGACATCCCCCTAACTCACGAACAGATCTGAGACCTGTCAGTTACCCTCAACCTTGTTTAGTCTATCTGTCAAGATGGGTTTACTGGGTATGGCTGCTGTGCATGCTATAGCTTCTTGGAGACACAGGTGAGAGCTAGGTGATGAATGAATGAAAAGGCATTTATTAAGTGCTTTCAAGCACTGTGTTAAGCACCAAGGATACAGAGGTGGGCACCAAAGTGGATAAGTAGCCCTGGAAAGGGTTCAGCAAGCCCTCACACCAGAGGTACTAGTCTTCCCTGAATACCCCATGCATCCCATACAACCAATGTGCTATTAATGGCTGGTTCATAGGAATCAGTATGAACTATTTCTATAAACAATAGTCACACAGAGATTAGAAAACATTGGTTACTTCCCACTATGTACAGAGCCTGATGTAGGGTTAGGGATACCAAAGAAATAGAGATTCCCTTCTCTCATGGAGTTTACACACACACATACACGCACACTGAAAAACATTTAATAAAGCAACCTAAGTGCAAATAAACATAAAGCAAATTGAATCTATTTGAACTGAGAAAATGAAACTATAGTAAGAGAAGGGTCAGTTTCAGGTGGGCTAATCAAGGAAGCCTTCCTGTTCTATACTGCATCTTGAAAGAGAGCCAGGTGAAGGCAAGTGAAGGGGAGTAGGATGGGCATTCCTAGTATTCATAGAGACAAGAATAAGCAAGTTATATGTGGGAGATGACCAGGATTAGATTGGCTGGAGATTTAATCAACATAAGAGAATCATCCTTTGAGAGACAATATTTCAGAGCATGATTGCATGTATTTTGTGTGAAACTATTCCTCTCTGGATGAACACTCCCCATCCCTCTCATCCCCCCTTGCTGACTACAGTTCAGCATTCCTTGGTTTATGCACAGCCCTAAAGGAAAGCCTGCAATCTTCGCACACTTTGTCAGGCTCTCTCTGCCGGAGGTTGCTAGCTTTCCTGAAATAGACTATTAGCTTCCCCAAGCATTTTAGTTGCAGTAACTCCAAGCCAGTTAGTTTTTAGAGTGTCTAGAGTTGGGTTTTAAAAATAAAAATAACATATATTCTGTTTCCCTAAGAATAATCTTGGCTTCTTATTTACAGCTGTAATGCTCTGTCATGCAGTTTTCTGCTATTATTCCCTCAAAAGGAGATCACAGCTATATGTAGGCAAAGAGTACATTGATGTTTAATGCGTGAAAATGGTACTTTTCCAGAGACATTTTCATGCCTTGCAGAGGGAAACACACCTGTTTTGTTTTCCTGCTTGTTATTTTATTGGAAGCCATTTATTTGTGAAAGCAAGAGCTTTACATGATGGCTTAATACAATAACAACAGCTAGGAATCCCTTTCAATAAGGTCGCACATCCTATATGTTCAAGCACACTATATGAAGTGTACAGAACCTTGGGTCTTCCTCCAGATATGAATCAGTACCTTAATTTATCTCTGCCTCAGTTTCTTCACTCATTAAATGTAAAAAAATTGCCCTTGCCTCTTACTTTGGGATTCATACTCTTAAAACATTTTGAAGTCACCAGATGAAAGAAAGCATTGAAATGCTAAGAGTAGGACTGAAAATGCTCATTTACCCATATGTGTTGGTGAAGGCTTTTATTATTAATTACATAAACAATGGGAAGAGTCACTGGAATGCAATATTCAGCTTTTGTTTTAGGCAATGCCAGTAGGTCTCTGGTTATTCCCCAAATGCCATAGCAAAAAGCACAATTTGCATAATAGATAGAAAACTGACCTTGGAGTCAGAAAAATTATGTTTAAGTCCTATCTCTGACACACACACTAGCTATGGAACCGTAGGCAAGTCACTCTACCTCTCATTGCTCTATGTGACTCTGTAAGACCGAAAGAGAAGGGACTACCCTGACTAGCAGAGGAAGTTCCTTCATTTGAGTTCCATCATCTTGATGATGATGAAAATGCAGATCTAGTTCCTAATTACTAATCCGTTAGTTTAGAAAATAGAATTTATGGTAAATATAACATTTTGCTTCATTGAGGAAATTCTGCTTCTCAACTCAATAGTTCTGAAGCCTTCTATCCTCATCCCTTGGCTTCTTTCCCAAAAGCCTTTAGCGTCAAACACACACACACACGCACGCACACACACACACACACACACACACACACACACACACAGAGGTGTTAGACAACAATCCTCTTTTAGCCCATCTCAAGCCCTGAAATGAACCCAAGGAGTGCACCCTTGAGATTCACCAATAATTAGTAATACTCATACTCATATTAGTAATACTTGTAATTAGTAGCAACCTTATGAGGTAAGGAAGCTCATGATTTCAGACTTGCCTAAACAACACCTCAGAAACTGCATGCTGTTCTCGAGAGAACCTAAGAAGACTCCTGAGACATGATTTGGCTGCTGCTTAGTCAGATTCTTACACATCCAAACAAGATGCTAGGCCTCTGCTCTTCCAATTTCTAGTTGGGGAAGTTGAGGAGAAGTGGAAAAACCACGGGCGATGAATGAAGCCTTCCTTAACATCACCCAGAGTCATAACTAGGACTGCTTACACCTGGGTTAAGCATTAAAAACTGTGTCTGGAGCCATTCATAGGGAAAAGCAGCCTGAATTTGGAGGGGGGAGGGAGAGTAATGGAAAGGGGAATAGACACCATCCTATGAAGAGGGAGACAGAAACCCTGCAATATTGGAAAGCTACTGCTAGGGAGGTTTCCCTCACCCCCAGTTATCAAACCACTTAGTAGTTTCTTATTTAACATATTTATTCTTGATAACTAGGTCCGAAAGTCAGTTTCTTCATAGCTGACATCCAAGAAGTCTGATTACTAAAATGGATGGTAAAGAAGTAACCCTTTTAGCAAATGTGTTTTGAGGTGCAGGGTTAAAATATGGTTTGAAAGCACCTCTCAAAATCCTCAAAATAAATAAATAAATAATAATATCTTATATTTTTATACCACTTTTAGATTTTCAAAGTAACTTACATATATTATCTCATTTGATCTTCACAACAACCTTGTGAAATAGATACTGATATCCCATTTTACAGATGAGGAAACTGAGGGTGAAATAAGTTAAGTGGTTTGCTTAGGGTCACTAGTAAAGTATCTGAAACAGTATTTGAGTTCCAGTCTTCCTAATTCTAAGGCCAACACTCTGTCCACTGTAACACCTATTGCTTCTATTATTATATTAGAGCTTCTGTTATTATATTAGATTGGGAATCATTTATTCCAACTCATTGACTTTACAGAGGAAGAAACTGAGGCCCCAAGTTCACTAAGGAAGAGTCATTCAACTGTTAATGAAATTGAGGCTGAACTGAGGTAGAATCAAATGGAGCCCAAATCTCAGACTTATGAACAGTTAGAGCTTATAGGAAATTTACAAATCATTTCATCAAACTCCCTTATTTTTATAAAGGAAGAATCAGAGACCCAGAGTTAGTGTCAGAGTCAGTTCTAGAACCTGTTCTCCTGACTTCCTAGAGTCTTCCTAACTCTTCCAGGCAGATTGTTGAATTTGCCCTCCTAGAATGAGGGACACTGGCCTTCCCTGAGACAAGTCTCTTGTCTCATGGTTCAGTGTAAATACAAAGCAGGTGGAGTAGCCCCACTCTGGTCCATTCGACTGTGTGCTCCTTGAAAGCAGAGAGACTGTGTTGGCCTCTCTTAGTATTCCCAGTGCTTAGCACATTATGTTCCTTGGCACATAGTAGGCACTTGCTTATTGACTTGACACTAGGAGCACTTTGGCTCCAAGCTCACTATTCTACCCCTTTGGGTCCACACCTGTATCTATTTTCCCTGCCCTTGCCTGAAATGTTTAAATAGCTGAAAAGGAAAAAAGTCTTAACCTTTCCAAAGCATTCCCCTCCCCAACCCCAACCACTCCTCTCGGGGGGCAGTCTGTGCTGAAAAATGATTTAAAAATCTCAGACATAGGGAAGTCTTCCCCAGGGCAATCATATAGGGACCCATGATCCCTGATGTGCTCTCTCATCTCCCTTCACAGAGCAGCCAATGACACTTTAAATTGGCCGTTCTGTCCAACCCTTGCTTCAGGTCTTAGAAGCAATTGAAATGCTAGACAGGGTAAAATTTTAGGGCAATAACAAGATCTCCAGGATTAGGGAGGCAGATGGATCCCCAGGAAGGTACAGTTCTCCGTTGGGGGTGGAGGTATTATTTCATTTCTTCATTACCCATCCCATTAAAAAGCCCTTCCTTGTACAAGTCAATCATGGTGGTGTGCTGGGAAATGTTTCCCAGAAGATATTCCTGGGTCAAAGATGGTCCTTCCTTCCCCCACCTCAGCCAGGCCAGAGCTTGGGTCCTTCAGTGCCAATTCTAACAAACTATGCTTCTGCCATACATTTAAACATTGAAATGAGTGACGTTGAAAATATTGCCAACATATAGGATTTTATGCTTGCATTCTCTTAGCCTCTACCTGAGGAATCTCATAAGACAATTAAGCTGTCCCCCAGTGGAAATTTACTCCCTCTCTCCTCTTACCATCCTGTTTCTAGCTCTACCAGGACACAGTTTCAGCTCCCACCTGGCTCTGCCTCTACCTTTTTCCTTAGAGGATTACAATAGCTGTCAGATAGACCTTTAAATTTTCCGTCTGTAGATGACTTCCTGACTCTGAAGCACAGCCCCAGACATCCTACCATAGTTATAGTTCTTTCTTCACCCTGCTTTTTAAAAGCCTTTGCCTTGTCTACTACATTCAGCATCTCTAACAAAGATGCGCAAGCAGACTTCCTTATCTGCTGGCAGTATTTTATCCTAATGACTCTGTTCTTATATCAAATGAAATTTATGACATACTTGGAAAACTATTTGGATTGTCAAATAGAGAACCAATAAGAACATCATTAGACATTAATGCATTATAATAGTTCATAGTCTTTAGTGGATAAGAGAACCTTTTGTCCCATGCCAGTCAGTGTCCCATGTAACACTAGGGTTGAAAGATTACTTGAAAGGTTATCCAATCTATTGACCTGCCTCCAAGAAAAGCCACATTTAAACTAGCTCTTCTTTCCCCTACCCCCATCCCCAAATGGGGACAAATGTAATATTTCTCAATCCTTACTCCTTATCTAAGATTCCCAAAGGCATAAAACTCTATAGTCTGTGAGATCCTACTCCTTTGGAGCTATAATGATTGTTAAATCACATTCATCTAGTGTTTATGTAGGCATATGTGTATATATCATTAGATCCTCTGTACTTTAGCTGTTTTATTACCAAGCAGGGCTGAAAAACTCTAGGCTATTTCCTAATTGTGTTATGAAATACTTTCTTATAAAGGTTAGTTGGCTCACTGCTGGGCAGGTGTAGCTATGGTCCCTCCCATGGCACATCTTTGATGTGTCTGCTTTTGCAAAGATTACATATGAAAGCAGCAGCATTCTACTGAAGATCCTCAGTATGGGGGTGGGGGAAAGTAGAACCGGAGAAGGGAACAAAATTCCCCACCACCTCTAAAATCTCCCAGGAACACTTTTTATGGCCTTATGAAATCCCCATTCTCCCATTACCCAGAGGAAAATTATGTTCAATAAATAGTGAAAAAAGAATAAGAATAAAGAGTTTTCAATGTCTCAGGGTAATTCTCAGATCATCTTATGAGGCAGAAAGCAAATAAGTATTATTAGCCTCATTTTATAGATGAGAAAACTAAAACATGGAAAGGTACACTCCTATCTAACTCTCATGGCTTTATCTCTCTGCTCTAAGCTGATGACTCTCAAATATAAAACTCTAGACCTAACCTCTTCCCTGTACCTTAACTGACCTCTTGAATATCTCTGCTCTCACTCTTATCTCTAATTTCTTATAGGACACTTCTACTGGAATGTCCTGCTTAATGTCACAAGAAGCAATTCTGACACCCCAAAATGCACCTGAGGGAATCAACCTAATAGGTTCTCTCTGGGGAATAGTGATGTAGCCTAATCAAATCCATGAGTGAACAACAACCAAGAAAAGACAACTACGCTTGTCTCTCTGAAAGACGAGGGGCTACAAGAGAATGAGGTGAAGTGGCAAAGGGAGAGTTTGAAACAGGGAGAAAGTTGGAGATCTCAACTCTGTGGGGATAGAGTTATATTCTGCAATAGGAGATAAGGAACTTAAAATTGGTGTACTCTGCAGGGAGTTGGTGCATAGGGAAACCACCTTCTCTGAAGAGATTAATGTGCTTTCATGGATTAGAAGGAAAACTAGAACTTTTGGATGCAACCAGCATTCAGAAAAATGGGAGGGTATGGACTCAGAGAAAATACTGAATGACAAATGGGAGAGAAGGGAATGTGTATTTATATAGCACCTACTATGTGCCAAACACTGCTAAGTGCTTTTACAAGTATTATCTCATTTGATCCTCACAACAACCCTGGGAGACAGTTACTATTATCATCCCCATTTTACAGTTGAGGAAACTGAAGCAATCAGATGTTAAATGACTTGCCTGGAATCACACAGGCAGTAAACGTCAGAGACCAGAGCTGAACTCAGATTTCCTGACTCCAGGCTCTGCACTCTATCCACTGTGGATAGCTGCCCTTAAATGATCATGGAGAGAATTGGACAGCAGGATTTGGGACATAGGGAAATTTCTGCCATGGGGCAATACTTTTATCCTCATTAACTCCCTTATGAATTAATATTTCTGAGAACGAGGCAGAACAGAAAAAATGTGTGAGGGGGCCAGATTTACAATGGCAACAACATAGTAATTGGTTAGACAAGGAAACTCAAACTTGATTCTTTAGAAACTTTAATTCCATGAGAAATACAGGGAGGCTAAAGAAGGAATAAATAAGTATACAGGCCATTAATCAAAGAATACAAGTTCAGAATAGACAAAAATGAAAGATAATTAAATAAGAGGACGTGGCAAAGAAATTCTTCTCAGAAAAAATCAAGAAAAAACCCCAAAATAAGAAATAAAGGATGTTGAAGGAGAGAAGAGGAGGGATTTTGAATTAACCACTTACCAGAGGGGGAAAAATAAATGGGAGAAAAAAGAGAAAGAATTAGATAAATAAATAAAAGGAAGAAAGAAAAAGAAATCAATAATTTAAGTAAAACTCCATAGCTAGACAACGAGTTGACATTCTGGAGGGGGCAACTGAATGTGGAGAGTCTGGGAGAATAGAGTCACCTTACAATAGATCAAGCAAAACTAGTCATAGAGAAAAAATACTGACCTAGAGGAGGAAATGGAATAACAAAAAATTCTAATTCAGAAAAATTTAGAAAAAAACTAGAGACAGAAATAAGAGAAAATATAAATCAAGCTCTCATCACTTTAAATGTGAATGGACTGAACAATCCAATAAAATGAAAGAGTATGACAGATTGAATAAGAAAACAAACCCCCACGACCTGCTACGTTTAAGAAATACATCTAGAAAGTGATGACATATATAGAATAAAAATGAGATGCTGGAACAAAATTTATTACATAGCAGGTAAATCCAAAAAAAAAAAAAACAAGCAAGAGCTATAATCATGCTTTCAGAGAAAGCAAAAACAAAAATTAACAATATAAACAGAAATAAGAGGAAATTATATTAATATAAAAGGAACCATAGACAAAAATAAACATTAATATTAAACTAATGTGTTCCAAATGGCATAGCATATAAATTAATAAAGGAATAATTAACTGAGTTGAAAGAAGACACAAATAGTAACACAATATTAGAAGGAAACTTTAATATCCTTCTCTTACATTTTGATATATCTAATCAAAAAATAAACAAAGGGGAGAAGTACAGAATTAAACAAATTGCTGGAGAAATTATAGCTAAAAGACTTATGGTACCTTTTGAATGGAACTATTAAAGGATATACATGTTGACACATGACACATTTACAAAAATTTACCTTCTATTAGGGCCCAGAGAAATTGCAAATACACTTGAAAAGGCAGAAATTTTACATATACCTATACATATATGTGTGCATATATGTGTGTGTGTATATATGTGTGTGTATATATATGTATATATATGAAGTAGCTGAGCTTTTGCCTTATTTTGCTACAAACTGAGCTTCAATATTACTTCCTAACTATCTCCACACCATACTATGTGCATAACCTCTCTCCCTTCCAGTTCTCCTTTATGTGTTTTCTTCTCCATTACAAGGTAAACGCTTTGAAAACAAGGATGTATTACTTGTTTGTATTTATGTCTCTAACCCTCGAAATTGTGCCTAACACAAGGTAAATACTTTATAAGTGCTTTATCATTTATCATCATTCATTCATTTATCTGGATTACTCCAAAAGCTTGGAAAAATACCCTAATCTCTCCTCCACTGTCTCTCAGTCCCCTGAAATTCCCCTAGGTCAGGGTTATTCAAATTACCCAGGACTATTTCCCCATATATCCTCCTCCAGTATTATTGCATACTGAGGGAATAAAGATTTATAGTCCCTAATGCTGACAAAAAGGGGCAATTTCTCCATTTCTAAGCAGCTACACTGATTTTAGACTTCTCTGGAATCTCCAACATGTGGGCCCTCTGACCCCACCCCCTTCCAGTTTCCTTTTGTGTGGTATCTCGCTCTATTAGATTATAAACTCCTAGTGGACGGGGACTGTGTTAATTTTTAGTTGTGTTTGTATCCCCAGTGCTTAGCACAGTACCTGGCACATAGCAGGCACTTAATAAATATTCATTGATTTATTGATTGAAATAACCAGAATTGCCTGACTCCCTACAGCAATACTGTTCTAAAACAACAAGTTTCTACTTGTTCTCACTACCTCTTCAAGTGAAACATTATGAGGATTAGTTTCTTACCACTTGTATCCATAGCCCTGCTTCTCCCTTCTGAAGTGTACTGGCTGCCAAAAAGATGAGTTCAGGGTGTACCCCAAGAATGTTGAGGTGCCACCAGAAATGATGGAGTAAAGACATGTGGGTCCTAATGGCCTGAAAGAAATTCCCTCAGCAGGAGGACCTGAGTTCACATACAGCCTCAGACATTTGGCACTTACTAGTTCAGTGATTCTGGGCAAGTCACTTAACCCCAATTACCTCAGCAAAAAGCCAAAAAAAAAAAAAAAAATTCATTCAGACAGTTCTCCAAGTTAAAGAAAGGCACCCAAGCAGGCCTGCTCCCATAGGAGGCAGAGCCCCAGTGGGCTCTACTGCCCATGGGGGCAGAGCATAGGCGGCAGGCCCTGCCCCACCAAGAGAGGCAGAGCGATTTTGGGGGTTAGGTGTCTGGTTTATATACAGCTTGATGGAATGGGGGAAAGGGAGGAGGAGTAGGCACAGCTTTGCAATGCCTGGGATATTGGGTAATCTGCAGGTGCCTTTGTCATACAGATAAGTAAAGAGAACAGAAAAGGGAGAAGAGGGGCACTGCTCTAAAATCCATACAGATAAGCAAAGGGAAAAGGAAAGAGGAGGGGAAGAGCTGTTCTGGAATGTCAGGTAAGGGGGTGCTTTGTGAAAGCACACGGGTAAGTCCACGATGGGGGCTTCAATGCACAGGATTCTTTGATCAGTTTTCTGGCTGGTCACATCCTACATCTTATCTCATATCTCACATCCTGCATCCTGCTTGCTCCATCTGCCTGGAGCACTCTTTTCTACCTCATCACAAGTATGGGAAAGAAGCTATTACTCATCTCAGATTATTGACTACAGCTGCTGATTTCCCATTTCCTTAGCTCAGGTGCATTAACATTCCCCACCAGTGTCACTGCGTTCTACCTGTAACATATAGAAGATACTTAATGACATCCTGTTGATAGACTGATAAGATAGAGCTGTGCATCCCAATCAAGGAAAGGTCTTCCTGACATATCTCAAGTAAAAATGATACTTGGATAAATGTGTGATCTCCTGGGCATGTGTATTCCAGGCTTAGTGCAGTTATCAGCTCCTCTGTGCCTTCTTATCCTACATAATTCTTCACCACATCTTTCTGTAATTTATCCAGTTCAATTTGATTCAATTCAGTATACATTTATTAATCACGTGCCAGATGCATGAGACTGCACTAGGCATCAAGATACAAAGACAAAAAACTTTCTCTGGCCTCAAGAAATCTATGTTCTAGTGAAAGAATACAGCATGGATCCAGAGAAATAAATACAAAATATTTATTGAGTAAAAATACATACAAAATAAATACAAAGATTCTTTCTTGCAAATCATTGTTGATCACATGCTGCACATCCATCTTATACTCACTGTTTATCGTCCTCTGGGACACCTGGAATTATGAGTTGTCTGAAGTCATGGTGTTTCATGATTCATAGCCATATAGCATCACCAGGCGAATAAAGATAGATTTTGGGTCTGTGAGCAGAGGTTGGGACCATTGGGATCATTGATCTTATGGAAGTGTTTCAAGCAGAAGCCTAAATGTGAGTTATGGTTTTTAAGCTTAAATATCCCTTGAAATGAACATGGTATCACAGAGGTATAAAGTGAATTGCTAGGTCCCTCAAAAATACCACAGAAAAGACTCTTCTAACCACATCTATCTTTAGGATATGACAAATGGGGGGGGAGAGTTGTTCTAGGCCTTTTGCTTTGGGAGGCCCTTTGCTACTGTGTAGACCAGATGGCTAGAGCTGCATAAGGACCCAGGAAAGCAGCAGTAGATTAAGTGGGGCTGATATTAGTACTTAAAAAAGAACTTGAGAGGCAGCTAGGTGGAGCAGTGGATAGAGCTCTGGCCTTGGAGTCAGGAGGACCTGAGTTCAAATCCGGCCTCAGATACTTGACACTTACTAGCTATGTGACTCTGGGCAAGTCACTTAACCCCAATTGTGTCACCAAAAAGCAAAAAAAATAAAAATAAAAATAAAAAGGACTTGAGATGCTCCTAAGACTACTCTTACCTACACCCCAAAATGGAGGAATTAAGAGCTGTCTGCTTTGCAACAAAACCCCTCCTTCCTCACTTTGACATTCCCCCATTCTCTAATTCTTCACATAGTCCTTTTGTGACTAGCTTGTCATTTTTATGACTTTTCGTTCTGGTCTTTTGAGGCTTCACTTGATGTTGACTTGAGAAAGATCTCATCTGCATAAAATATTGGATAGAAAAATAGGAAGGAGACATCTCTATCTAAACTTCCTATGTTCTTATAGGAATGTCCCTCCTTTATCAATTCTTAGTTACAAAATTTATGGAATTCTAGCTTCCTGTAGTGCAAGGATTAATTACTCAGGCCATATTCAAATCTATGGAAAGAGATCCTATTATGAGAGCTCTCAGGAGTCATCTCCTTTTCTCCTTTTTCTCTCTTGTAGGATCATAGATGTGGAGTAGTAAAGAACTTTGGAAGCCATTTAATCTTCCCTCCCCGGCCTCCAACATTTTACAGATGAGGAAACCAAGGCCCAGGGAAGTTAAATGACTTGCCCAAGATCCCACAGGAAGTAAGTGGCAGAGCTAGGATTTGAGTCCAGGTCTTGTCTCTAAATGTAGTGCTCGTCCCACAGCACTGTTACAAGCAGCAAGTTAGAGAGTATATCTATTTTTAAAATTCGAGGTTCCCCAGGAAAAGAGAATGAGGTTGTTATTGCCTATTCTAAACTTAAATGCTTCTCCATTAAACACATTAACACATTAACATTACAGAAAGCTATGAGAACATACACATATCAAGCTGCAATAAAAGGAGCAAAGCAGTCCACAATGCCATGGGCCAAGACCAAAAGACCTAAGCATTTCTGAGGGATCCGAGTCACCTTTCCAATGATGCTGTAGGCCTGAGGCACAGGTACTCAAGAGCAAGTGGAAGAAGAGATTTCTGGATGGCAAAGCCCTGAGGAACATGAGTCAACAGTAGCAGAGATAACTGGGTCAAACTAGGAACTGTGGGGAACAAAATGAGCTAGGAGATGGCAGTGGTGGTTAGGAACCAAGGTAAAGGCAGCAGATGTCAAAGACAAGGAGTGTAGGTCAGTTGATACTGGACCAGCCACAGGATCCCTATGTTAGCTACATGGAAGGCACGTATTTGATTAGCTTGTGCCAGAAGTTTACTGTAACCCCAGTCCCAAAGCCCATTGATATGGGACTCTATCCTTATTGGCGGAGATCAACATCCCATGCCTGCATCAGAGGTGGGGCAGAGTTGGAAAAGGGAAGAGAGCTCCACGCACTTTGGTCCTTTTCAAGCTTTGACTCACTTCAGGTTCTGCAGTTGCTTTAGGTGCTTCTGGGTTTCATCTTCAAGAGAGAAGATGGAAATGGCCAATTCTACTTCAGCTTGCTGAAGGAAAAGACTCCAGGAAGACAGGAGAGAAGAGGACAGTTTCCACCATGTCCTTATTCCCAGCTTGCTACACTGGAGACTTTGGGGGACTTTCCCTTGGGTGACATCCCACTTGTTGAGCTGTTATCTCACTCCCAAAGGGAGAGCTCCTTCACTCTGTATTACCTGGTATACATTCTCCTACGTATACTTTCTCTAATTTCTGTTTTGCTATTAAATTGGATAAATGGGTTTCTTTGCCAAGTGCTATGTATGTTCACTGTGGAATAGGTATTTGGTGAGAAGGGAGCTTTAGATGTAGATAAAAAGCTAGGGATACCCAATTATGTGAGATAATATCCCCCATTCTTCCTCTTCCCTTTCAGTATGTTCCTCTTCCTTCATTTTCCATTCTTCTTTTAATATCAAGATGTAATCAAGATCTTGTAAGATCAAGATGTAATAGGACTGCTCTCAAGTTCTCTAATTAGACTCCCTGAGGATAATAGAGTTCTGAGGGGATACATGTATCATCTTCCTATGTAAGAATATAAACATTTTATTCTTGTTTATTAATCCCTTACGGTTGTTCGCTAATGTTTACCTTTTTTATGTTTCTCTTGACTCCTCTGTTTGTATGTTAAATTTTCTGTGAAGCTCTGGTCTTTTCATTAGGAATGCTTGGAAATGTTCTCTTTCATTAACGATCCATTTTCCCCCAGTAGGATTATGCTTAGTTTTGCTGGGTATGTTATTCTTGGCTATAAGCCTAGATCTTTTGTCTTCTGGAATATCATATTGCAAGCTCTCTGCTCCTTTATAAGTGGCTGCTAAATTTAGTGTGGATCCTCGGTACCTGAATCCTTTTCCCTCTTTCTCTCTGGCTGCTTGAGGTATATTTTTCTTGACCTGGGAGCCCTCAATTTTGGCTATAATGTTCCTGGGGAAAGAGTTTACATTCTTTTTTTGATCATGACTTTCGGGTAGCCCAATAATTCTAAATTTCCTAAATTTCCTCTCCTCAATCTGTTTGCAGGTTAGTTGTTTTTGCTGTGACATACTTTACATGAATATAGTGATATATGAATACAAGATGAATTTTTCTTTTAGAAGTCTTCTTCTGGATCATTTTTTCAACATTTTCTGGCTCCCTTTGTAGCACAGAGATGGTCTACCTATTATCCTTCATCTTACATGACAGGATCACCTCCTTTATAGGCTACATACTTCCTTGTTGGTAATATGCTGTTGCATCCTTATACTCATGGTGGGTCTTTTCATTGTCCTTTACATTTACCTTATATTTGCATTGACATTACACTTTCCAAAATATTTGAGATTCTAGTTTAAAAAAATAATAGCTACCAGTTATATAGTGCTTTGAGGTTTACAAAGCACTTTATACACATTATTTCATTTTTATCCTTACAGCAAAAGTAGGAAAAAACTAAGGTGAACAGGGGTTAAATGATTTGCCAGGATCACAAGTATTAAGTATCAGAGACTGGATTTGAACCCAAGCTGTCTCCTGACTCCAAGTACAACATTCTATCCACTATGCCTTTTATTTGTCAGATAAAGAAACTGAGACTCCAAAGTTGAATGACTTAGTGAAGTGAGCATAGTTAGTGGCAGAGCTGGGAAAGAGAAGTGATGGCAGCTGAGAAGTGGGACCTGACAGTTTAGCCCTTATCTTGCATGAAGGAGATAGCAACAAAATATTGGAGAGCTCTAGAAATTCGTCTTTGTCTTGTCTTTGAAACTGGTGGACTGGGGTGGCTATTCAATAGATATGGAAAAAGAGAAGGGAAAAATTAGCTCTTGACTTCACCTTCAACCATCAGGTAATCATGGGTCAAGAGAGTATTTTCGGTAGAGAGAGTTTGCATTCAGACTGTTACACTGGGGTTTTACATACATATTTGGGACTAAGGTTGTTTATTCAGGAGTGTTTAGTTTTCCTCATTTAAATAAGACTTTCTCTTGTAATATTGTGAGCTATGTGCTTATGAGTAGGGAATTGGAAGTAGTATGCTGACATGTGGAAGGGGGTGGGAAAGTAGTAGGATAATAAGCGTACATTTTCCTAGGTTTCCTGTATAGTGGCTATGAATCAAAAGAAAAAGAAAATTCCTCCAACCTCTTTATGTTATGAGAGTTATTGACACAAGGGTTACACTAGCAATAACCTCTGTGGCAGCTGAGGCCTTTTGCTGCTGTTACCATCCTCCTGGGAAAATCTTGACTGGACAACTCTGAAGAAATAGCTCTGCAACAGTTTTGACACCAAAAAAGTCATCCTCAGGGAATCTAGACACACCCGTCAACTTCAGCTCTGACCCTTCAAATTTATTTTTACAGAAACAGGTTTTCACAAAGCTAGCAAAACAGATATTTACTCATTTTTTTCTCCTTCCCTTATTGTTTATTCTTCCTCCTTCTCCCAGCTGATGCCCTCCAACTTTCGTGCCATTCTTTTGTTCTCTTTTTTTTTTATCAAAGGCATTTCCTCCGAAGATCTGATACCTCCTTCAAACATAATGATGTAACCCTTTTCCCCACCTACCTCTACACCTCTTCCTTCTCTAACTCACAATTAGACATTATAAATTTAGATGTCTAGAGAATGAAAAAGGCTTGGTGACTCTGACCAGATAGATCAATCCCTTTTACCCAGAGGAGGACTGGGAGTATACCAAAAGAGAGAGCCAGAAGAACTGATGCATACCCATGAGTATAATCTCAGACCCCAAAGGAGATCCAACAACCAGTGTTTAGCTTCATCTGACCTATTCATAATGATATATTCCAAGTTACCTGGCATCTGCTTACCCCAAATGCTGGTCATCTGCAAGAAGCTCCAACTTCCTTTTCCACCTTGATGTAAAATTGCATAGCCCCTAACATTTGTAGGTTATCTAGAAGTCATTCATTACTTGGATATAGCTATTTCCTGTGGTTGTGTTATACTTAAGGCTCCATTTCCCTAAAACAGATCAAAAGGGGTCCTGGAATAGCAGTGAGGCAATTGTGGTCAAGTCTTACGTGAGACAATATATCTGGTAAATTGGTTTGTAAGTGTCAATAAGCCTTAACTTAGTGTGAGATTTTGTGTATGATCCTTGCAATTCCAGACCTGACAACCACAGTTAAGAAATGTCACATTAGGGCAGAGACATCAAACTTCTGGCCTATGGACCACTTGTTGCCACAGAACTCCCAAGTTCAGTCCAAACCAAGTGTAATTGGGAAATATTTAACAAAATAAATAAAAATAATGTTCAACATAGATAATACTAATTTGTGGTTTTTTAAAGTTAATGTATGGTATCTTCAGGGAACCATTTCTATTTGAGTTGGAAACCATTGCATTAGAGAACCTACCTACCCAACCATCTAGCATATAGAAACCTCCCTGAGAAATGAACTCCACCTCTCTAAAGAGAACCATGGACACATATTCTACATCAGAGCAAACAAATACCATTCTTCAGCTTCTCAGCTTTCTTTCCACTGCTTCACTTCTTTCTGTTTTCTGATTGGACTCCTTAGATGACAAGTTACAAAGTAGTACTTAGAATAAGCATCCCTTAGTGTTTAGTATAAGCATTTTATTTCCCAAGTCCAGAATGTAAGGATTTGACTTGGATGTGTTCTGCACACATTTATATCGACAGCATAGGGTTGAGAGTTCTAGAGGCAGAATGACATAACAAGTCATGAACTGAAATGATAAGCCCCTGACAAATGCATTTATCCCAGTTCAGCTCTTAACCCACTGATCCTGGTTCTCCAAATCCTATTCAGAGCCTCATGTCCCCACTCAACACCTACATTTCCCATGTGGTTCAATGGAAAAAGTACTAGCTCTACAGTCAGAAGACTTGAGTTCAAAGCCTGCCTCCAATGTTGACTACCTGTGTGACCTTGTTCAACTTCCTCATCTTCTCTGGATCTCAATTTTCTTGTCTTGAGCTCCCTCAACAGTTATTGTTTATATGATCAATGCCTAATATTATTTTGCCATTACATATGGGTGAGTTTTATCTGCCTAAGAGACAAACTTCCTAATTTTGTATTCCTCCTAGGATTTAGCATAGTGCCAAGCAAAGAGAAGGTGCTCAGAACAAGTACTTGGGCATTTCAATTCTCCCTCATCCATTAGTCTTGGATTAGGTGAGTGGAACAGTTATATACTGATGTTCAATAGCCAGCTATATTTATAGATTTTTCCAGAGCAAATTCCAGGCGCAATGACCCAAAGAGAGGAAATACTTCTTTGGGGTCTAGCCCCTGGGATAGAACTCATTCTATATGAGCCATATATATGGGTGAATAGGCCATGGATTACCATAAGAAATGGCATAAAACACATCATCAATGACTTGTATGACAGGAAAAGGAAGTGGTTTGGTCATATAGTAAGAACTAAGAATAACAAATGGATAGCCGTCATGTTAAACTGGTACCCACAAAATATCAAAATAACCAGGGGGAAGCTTTCAGCACTTTGAGAGAGTATACTAAGACATATTTATGGAAGAAAATGGGTAGATTCTCATAGAATAAAGTGGGATAGTTAGGTTGTGATGTATACTGGTTGGGAAGTGCAATACATAAGAGAATGGATTCCTTGAAGTAGTTTTTTTCATAGTCAAACAAAACAAGTATGCTGGGCTACTTTGGAGCTACCTTGGAGTTTAGGCTACTGAGTCCATGATCCTTGCCCACTCCTGTTCACCATTTCTTGCCTTAATCACTTGGTTGTAGGATGAATTTTTTATCTTGGGCTGAGGAGATGTAGTTACTCCTACAATTTTACAATCATTACTCAGTCCAAAGTTCTTGGAGTCACTGTCTGGGGAGCTAGGCTGAACTGCTTCCTCCTGTTCCACCAACTTGGCTTTGTCTAGAAGCCCTTAAATTTTTACTAAGGTATCATCATCATCATCATCATCATCAAACAATGATTATAGAATCACAGAAACTCAGAATTAGAAGGGACATCAGAAGTCATCTAATCTGATTCATATCTGACAGCAATCTCCTTATAGCATTCCTGATAAGTAGTCATTTAGCGTTTGAACAGATTCATTGAGGGAAAGCTCACTACCTCCCATGGCAGACTATTACACTTTGAGGTTGTTCTAACTGCTTTTGGTTGTTCAGTCATTTTAGACTCTTTGTGACCTGATTTGAGGTTTTTTCCACAAAGATACTGGAGCAGTTTGCCATTTCCTTCTCCAGCTCATTTTACAGATGAGGAAACTGAGGCAAACAGGGTCAAGGGATTTGCCTAGGGTCACACAGCTATTAAGTGTGTAAGGCCAGATTTGAACTCAGGAAGATGAGTTCCTGGCGTTCTATCCACTGCAAGGAAGTTATCTCTTATGTTAAGGTAAAATCTACCTCTTTACAACTTTAATCTTCTGTTCTTAGTTCAGCTCTGTAGAGCCAAGAAGAATATAATCCTTCTTCCTGTTTATAGAACACTTTAAATTTTACCAAGTGCTTTCTTCAGAACAAACCTATGCGGTAGGTGTTACAAGTATTATGATTCTCATTTAACTAATCAGTAAACCGAGGCTCAATAAAGTAAAGTGGCAAGCCTTAACCTCTAACCCAGGAGTTCTTATCCTTTTTTGTGTCAGGATAGTCTGGGGAAGCTCAGGGATCCCTTCTCAGAATAAAGTTTTTAAATAAATGAAGGAAATGCTAAATTTCAGTTAGATATTAATTAAAATAAAGATGGTATTTTTTCCCCATTCTCATTCATAGATCCCCTGAAATCTATCATGGACTCCTTGGGGGTCCATGAATCTCAGGTTAAGAGCACCACATTCTAAACATACTATAACATTTCAGAAACAAGTGTTATAATGGCTTTGAAACGACTCCCTTAAAAGTATTTTTATTGCTAACTGGGATATATAAACAGTTTCACTTCTGTTTGATCAGGAAATAAACAAACTGAAAAAAATACCTCTGATATTTTTAGTTACATGGCATAATTTCCATGGGGGGAAAATGTGAACTTCTCTCCTCAGACTGCAAACAAAAGACTATGTCAAAGGTCACTAACTAATCTTAAAACAATTACTTGTAAACTATCATTATAATCACTTACAGCTGAACTACATTCCAGACTGTAGTGGAAAAAAATAGAAAACTCCAAAATCAGAAATATTGTCCACTGAGGGGCTAATCCCACCAGAAGGCTGCTTTATACTTGGCATGATTTGAGTGGCCTGAAAAAGGCCTTTGTTGTTGCTCAGTCATTCAGTTATATCTAATAATTTATGACCCCATATGAAATTTTCTTAGCAAAGATACTGGAGTGGTTTGCCATTTCCTGCTCCAGCTCATTTTACAGATGAGGAATTGAGGCAAGCAGGGTCAAGTGACTTTCCCGGAGTCACACAACTACTAAGTGTCTGAGGCCGGATTTGAACTCATGAAGATAGGTCTTTTCAATTCCAAGCCCAGTGCTCTATCTACTGTACCACCTAGCTGCCCAGGAGAAAATTAGGACTTGATAAATAGATCTGTGAATCATCTGCATGGAGATGATGCTTGAACTCAAGGGATCTGATAAGACCACCAAGTGAAGAAAAGAACCCAGGACAGAACCTTGGGGGACACTCATGATTAGTTGGCATGAACCAGACGAAGCTCTCTAAAGAGACTGAGGAGTGGTCAGACATGTAGAAGGAGAACCAAGAGAGAGCAGTGTCAAGAATACCTAAAGAGGAGGGAGTATCCTAGAGAAGTGGCTGATAGTGTCAAAGACCACAGGGAGATCAAGAAGGATGAGGATTGAGAAAAGGTCTTTTGATTTGGCAATCAAGAGTTCTTGGAGAGGAGAGTTGGAGAGAGGAGTTTTATCTGAATGGTGAAGTAAAAAACCAGATTGCTCAGGGTTTAGAGTAGAGCTGGAGAAAAAGTGAAGGCACCAACTAAAGGTTGTTTACACCACTTTAGCCATATAAAAGAGGAGATGTATAGAATTATAGGTTCTTTGGATCAAGTGAAGGGTCGTTTTTTTTTTTTTTAGGATGAGGGAGTCATGTATGTTTGTAAACAGCAGGGAAGCAGCCTGTTCAATATAGGGATATAGGGATTTGTACATACAGGGATTGAAGATTGGTGACAGAAACTGAATGGAATAAGATCAAGGTTGCATGGAGAGAGGTTTGCCCTAAAAGGGGAAGGGCTACTTCTCCATGTGAGACGAGGGTAAAAGAGGAAATAGTGAGGAAAGACATCTGAGTGATTTGAGATGAGGAGTAGGTAAGAAGAGTGAGCTCTCTGAGAGTGGTCTTGATTTTTTTCAGTAAAGAATGAGGCAAGCTCTTCAATTGAGAGGGTAGAGAGAGGAGGTGCCATGAGAAGCTTGAGGAGGAATGGAAAGGTCTGGAATTGTCATTGTGGTGAACAGAATAATGAATCAATTAGGGGAGTGTAAAAGGGTTGCCTTGCTGCAGTGAGGGCCCAGTTGAGATTAAATAACATAAATTTGTGGTGGACCCAGTCAATATGTTTTCATGATTTTTTTTTCCAGCTTTGTTCAGCAGCACATGAATAGGAGAGAAAGAAGAGCATGGTGGGAGTAATCCAAGGCTTGGGCTTGGCAAAGCATGGTAGGATAAGATAAGGGGTCAAGAGACTGGAGTGAAGAGGATAGTATAGAGTTGAACAATTTACAGAGCAGTTTCCTCACAATTCTCTTAGATGGATAGTGTAAATATGTCTATTTTGCAAATGAAAAAACTGAAGCTTAGAAAAATTAAGTACTTTTCTCATGATCACAGAGGTAGCAAGTAGAAGAACCTAACCAGGTGTCTCTGTTCCAAAGCCAATTCTATTTCCGCTGTGTCCTTCTTTAGGTGTCTCCCAGACTTAGCCAATTTCACAATTTTTCCAAAGGCATATATGATACAGATATTTCAGAAAAGGATAAGGCAGTAGATTCAGAGCAATATTTATTTGGCTGAAGTATTTCTCAAGCCTTGTGTTTGTTCTCAGACAGTGGTAGGGGAGAGTTCTCTCTTTCTCTCTCTCTCTCTTGCTTCCTGCTTTTTCCTTGGCTTTGCTTTCTTCAAGTGCCATTAAAAACAGCAACAACAACATTGACTTTTTCATGAAGCTTCTCATGCAAGTCAAGTTAAAACTTTTAAGATTTGGCAACATCAGGGGGAAAATCTTAAGCACTCTTTGTCTGGCAAGAGTCACTGTTCCATTCACCCAGTGTGTCACACCTGTGGACAACTTGAGGATTCTTCTTTTCTTGGGTCTCTTCCCTTTTTTGACACCGTTCCTTCCAGACCCTCTATGTACCAGCTCTATATCACATTTGTCTTTTGGAGTGCCTCAGGCCACTACTATTCTCCTAGATCAGTGGAGGAGGAATAAGCAGGAAAGGGAGAGTTCAGTGTGTGTTACATGTGCAACCTATTACCAGCCGAGGATGAAAGTCAATGGAAGAGGCAAATTCACACTGGTGATCAGTTCAACAAAGACTCTTCATTCTAGCACATGAAGGATAGTTTTTGTGGGTTGGTTGCTGCTTGCATATGGCAGCCATGAAGTTTGCTGAAGGCTGCGGATCCCAAGGAGTCTCCATCTCTCCACAGCAATCTGGAAATACTCTTCTTCCTTATCTATATAAGTTCTGTATGTCACCTGGATTGCTGTTTTGGTGGGTCCAAACCCAAGACAAGGTTCTTCTGCTAGAAAGCCCACTGGTTGGTGTCATCTGTAGGTAAAGAGGATAGTTAGGAGAACTGGAAAGAGCTGCTTAGATGAATAACATTCACAAGGCAGTAAAAAAACCTAGCTGTAGACTACTAGGGTAGCATACTTCCAAAAACATGTGTCTGAGGCTTCTCCAATTGAAAGAAAGTCAATTGTTTCTCACATCAGGCAGTTAGTTATCAGAGGCTGTTCTATTGCTATGGTTTTGTTGTTAGTCACCCAGTTCAACTTTTTTTCCTCTGTGCAAATAACTTAAGAGAAAACTAAAATACATTAATACATCAATGAGTGCATTTGTACACATCATACACACACACACACACACACACAGCCACACACACACCCCAATGTCCTTATTGCTTTGTCATAGAATGGGGCATTAAAGCACATTTGAATTATCTTTGCACAGCTATACAATGAATTGGTAGTACAAGATAGAATATACCCTGTCCTTTCATTACTGTACATTATTGAATATTAACCTATATGCAGTTTCTTTTGGTTCTTTTGACTAAGCCAATTAGGTAATTCTCTAGGGAGAATGAGCAGAAACAGTGTCTAAGAGAAATATGGCATTTCACGATACCAAAGGCAATACTTCAAAGAGTTTCCCTGGATGAACTGATTTCAAGAATGCCTAGACAACAAACTTTATTTTTAGATGCACCAAACTACTCAGTGATAGCTCAGGTAGCTACAGAGAATGCCTGCCTGCTGCTTGCTTTTTTTATGTTAATTGATTAGCATCAGACAGAAATGTTCCCTCTTGACATCCTGTGATTGCCACTCAAGATGGAGATGCATTATATAGATGAATGCAATTTTTTTAAAATAAAAACTTCTTGTTTTAATTGGGATGATCTTCCACTCTAAACTAAGAGTTTTGAAATGTTCATTGCAATCAAAAGTAGTGGGGATGGTCACTTGATGCCCCAAGAAGACTTTGGGCCAATTAAATCAATAACTTTTTTATGTTCCCCTTCCTCCAGCAACATGAACAAAAACAGTTTACTGGCTTTTACTTTTTAATCTTAACAATGATCTGAAGGGCACCAAGAAGGATATTAAATGAGGTATTAAAAAGCTAAGAAACTTGCTCAAGTTAACACACACACACAAAAAAAAAACAGAAGAAAAATGTGAGAAGAATGTAAAATTGTGTTTGTATGAGGACTTTGGGCAAGTGAATTGCTAGAAATAGCAATTGGTTCAGAAAGGAATTCTTCTAGCCGCAACTCCCAGGATCATGAGCATATAGCCATTAGAGCATTATGGTGCTCTGAATCTGATTCAGTGAAAAAAAAAAACCCCCGATGAGTTCCAGCAATAGAAAGAGGGATAATAAATAAAGGCTGGTGAGCAAATTGACTTTAAAGATGGAAAAGTTTAGCTTAGTATGAATATATAAACTATTAGAATGGCTTTTATATACTGATAATGTATTTTTAAAATAACCTTAGAAATACAGATTGATTATAGATGATTTTGTGTTATGGGGACCTATTTGGCATATTTGGCATCAGATTTGGCTTACTAATGCAAACCCCTAAACCAGGAACAAAACCCAGAAGAAGACACAGAGCAAAAAGGTAGATGTGTTCTGTTCTGTTCAATAGTTTAGCAGTCATCAAAAATAGTCTGTGCTCACTTTGAGAATGAGAGAGAGAGAGAGAGAGAGAGATTAGATCATTGGTCTGCTCTTAATAAAAGGAGTCAAAATCCTGTGTGCCTCTTTTCTATATCCATCCTGCTTCTTCCAATTTAGTCAAGTTACATGTATGAGAGCCTGGAAAAAATTACCTTCCTTCTGGTTCATTCTTCTATTGCCTCTCTGGGAGTTGGAGAAATTATGCCTTCTGCCTTCTAAGTTTTATGACAGATCTTATAATCTTCTTAGGGACTGCCACCCCTCATTAAGGGAAAAAAAATGATTTCAAATCTAGAGGGTCCTATTCTGTTAACAAAAGAAACCTGCCTCCTTAATCCAGACATATGGCCCATTGTTGTACCCTTTTCCTAGACCTGTTGTTCTGGTTAGAACTGAGAGAGGTTATTATGTCCTCCTTCCAAATAACTTGAGGGTAATTAGATGTTGATCCATAAGTACGATATTGGGAGCTTCCTAACTGAACAGAACTGGAACAATCTCCTGTACCTTTTTCCACCTGCCTGCCATTTTGGAATTTTGATGTGAGAGGCAAGAGAATGTGATGGATGGGGGATGAAAGGAAACTAATTTCAGAGTAGCAAGGGACTGAGAAAAGATTCTCCGTAGCAATTTGCACCTACCCCAAAGTACTACTTCCTCTCCATCCTCTCTGTCTCAACAAGGACGACAGCAAAACAGAAACAATCAGTGAGATTGATTGGTATGATCCCCAGGGTCAGGATCAACAGATACCTAGAAATATCAGTCATTCCAGTTGAATTGTGACTGAAAAGACCAGAAATCAGTATGCTGAGGATGCACCTCCAGGAACAGCAGCACAATGGTTCCAGAATTCTCATGAATATTTTCTGTCAAACCAATTTTCACACTGACTAGACTTTCCAAATGAGATCCAGGAATGCATTGTCCACACTAGACCATGGGTGTCCACAGCCCAGGAATAGATAAAAGCATGTAGGACCAGGCACTAGTACAGGTCAGTAGGGGGAACTGGTAAAGTACAGAAGCTAGAGATCAAGGTGATGAGGAGGGGAGAGGGTGTGCCCAAATTCATATAAGAAAGGAGAGTGTGACTCTTGAGGGCAGAGCTGAGTCAAGAATGTTAGAATAAATGAAGGGCTTGATTATACTGTTTGAAGCAGGGTATTTATCTCTCTTGTTTTATCAGTGGGGAGAGAAGGGATTGGAAGGGAGAGAATGCGGATCTAAAAATAAAATAAAATTTAATTTCAAAAAAGAAGGAAATGGAGGATATAAGCAGATCAGGAGCCTGAAAAGGCTTACATGTTTCAATATCCAGGAAGCCAGGGTAGGAATATTAATCAATCAACAAAGATTTATTAAGTGCCTACTGTATACCAGATACTGTACTCTAGACCCTGGAGATTAAAGACAAAAATGAAAGTCCTTTTTTTTCAAAGTATTTGCATTCTATTGGGGAAAACAGCATGTACTTGTGTATGCATAAAATGTGTGTATATACATGTATATACATATGCAAATATGTGCATATAAAATAAATGTGAAGTAACTCATTACTACTATTTTTTGTGGTGGTGGTGATGGGACACATGAACAGCTGGAGGGATCAAGAAAGTCTTCATGTAGAAGATAGCACATGTTTGAAATTTGAGGATTTCAGTATAATATTCAGCTAAGAAGGGAATCTTGATTTGGGGTTTCTGGAACAAGTATGCCTTTTCTATCTTCTAAAATCCTCACTTCAAAACTTCAAAGACTTGTGATTTCATTTTTCTGGTTAGACTCTACTGACACCCATCAGAACCCCTCTATGTCTTAGAGGACAGTCTTCAAGAGCTTCTGGAGCTGTCAAGTTGGCAATGGACCTACAAATTTGGCAAGGCTGGGCCTCAAATAATGCTCATCAGGGGTAAAACACAATCTATGTGTTTACAGTTATGTTAAAAGTTCCTAGGTAGTTTATGAGAGGAGGGCTACAATCCTGCCTTTTGAATTTCTGGTTCAATTTCTAGTTCTGAAACAAAATCTGTTAAGCATCCAAATCTGTGTGTTAGACAGAAAAGGACAGGCTTTATAGACAACAATAGCTGACATTTACATAATGCTTTAAGGTTTATAAAGCACTTTATCCACATCATCTGATTAGATCCTCCAATAACCCTGTGAAGTAGGTCATCCCATTCTACAGATGGGATAATTGAGGTTTGGAGAAGTTGAGTAGTTTTTCCCTGGTCATCCAGCTGTTAAGTAACAGCAGCTAGATTCAAAACTAGTATCTTCAAGTCCGCTATACCACCCTGAGTCTATAGCAGGAGAAATTAATCAAATTTAATACATGTGTACCAGGAACCTTACAATTCTAAGGCAACTTATGTAGGAACCAAGGGCTGCAGCATGTTTCTCTACTGAGACAAGCCCAGGAAGAGGCAAGGAGAAGTTTCCAGTCCTTAAAAACTCCAAACAAGGAATAGTTGATCCTCACTGGCCAAAACCTGGTGATTTTTTTAATGTCACCAAAAGTTGGGTCAGTTTAAAATAAGGCAATGGAACACTCATGACCTATTGACTTTGTTTTGTCATCAAAATTTGGCTTTTAGCCCAAAGGAGGGTAGATTTCTTTCCTGTGATTCATACATTACCCATAAATACAGCTACCGTATGTCCCAGATATTCTGAGACAATCCTTGTTTCAAGAAAAGATGTGTACTTTGGTGAAGCTTTCCAAAAGGAATATCTTTTGTCAGTACATGTGACACAAGTTTTGGTTCTGAAAATATGATCACTATACCCATAAGGTTTTGGCATCCAAGCCTACTTACTAAAAATTCCAAAGCTCTCAGCAGTACTTTTAAAATGTCACAATTTTTCATTAATAGGAAAGTCATAGGCAGGAGTGTAGGCAGAGTGTATAGTCAAGGGTCAGCACTCAGAGATCCAAGTTGGGGAAATTCAATTCAATTCACCAAATATTCATTAAGTGTTTACTATTGTTCCCATAATCAGGAAGGCTTGTCAACTGATTTGTGGACCAGCTGGATAGGCAGCTAGGAAGCAAAAAAGATGGACACTGGACCTGGAGTCAGAAAGATCTAAATTCAAATCTAGCCTCAGATACTTACTGGCTGTGTGACTCTGGGCAAGTCCCTTAATCTCTGTCTGCCTCAGTTTCTGAATCTGTAAAATAGAGGTAATAATAGTACCTACCTCCCAGGGTTGTTGTAAGGATAAAATGAGCTAATATTTGTAAAGTGCTTTGTAAACCTTATAATGCTATGTTAAGTGCTAGCTATTATTGTGGTGGTGGTGGTGGGGGTGATAATAATGAAGAAGATGTTGATGGCAGCATCTGGATCTGTAGTCAGTACAGAGCAACCAAGTTGCTCCCATGGGGATTGGGTGTGGGCAATTTGTTCTCTTCTTTTCCAAAGCAATCCTTATCACTATGGGCTGGATTTTCTGAAGGAAGAGCCAAGTCACCTCCTGGTATAGTTTCCCCTATAGTAGAACTGTCCTATGGATTCCCTTTCCTCTCAACAACTGAATTTGCCACAGGTGCAAAAATCTCTAGTTATAGTTCCAACAGCAGCTATTGCAAATAATAATGATATAGTCACCAACTTCTCTTCCCCTCTGAGCCTAAGAGGGGTCAACATAGAAAAGCAGAGGTACCAGGCTTCTGGGCACATATTTCTTTTCACAGATTATTATGCCTTTTGTTTTTATATCACAGTTATTTCTTATTATATTTCTTCTCCTCCCTACCCAGTTAGCCTTCCCTTGTAACAAAGATTTTAAAAAAATAACAATGCTGGTGGAACATCAAGGTAGAGGAGTTCTGTTGGCAATAAGAGAAAGATGTCCAAAGCTTGGTCTTCTCTTTGCCACTCCTCCAGTCCATTGGATCTCCAGAGACCAGGCCTCAGTAAACTTGATCCACTTAATTTTTAAATTGCCATTATTGAATGCAAACTAATGGAGCCCATAATATCCAGCCGGCTTAGGATTTCACATCCAATCCAGTATCCTGCCTTGGTTACCTTCCCTGCCATTGTGAGTTTCCTCTACCCCAAATCTTTCTACCTCTTATTCTAGGATCAGCATCAAATAAATACTGCCATTGTTTCTGGAAGTCCTATTTTACTCAACACCCCTATGGCTTCATTCACTGATTCTGCGATGTCGTAGAACAAAACATCCTTACCCAGCCACCACTTCAATATATATACATATACATACATACATATACACACACATACACACATACGTGCACATAAACGCATATCTATGTACACATAATATGAATACATGTATATATATACATATATACACATATATACATACAGTCCCCATATAACAATGCAAGCTCTGTGAAGGCAGGGATTGTCTCACTTTTGTATTTGTAGCCCTGGTGTTTAACATAGCATTGGGTACATAGTAAATGTTTTAAAATGGTTTTCATTCATTTATTCATCTTTCGTGTTGCTACTTCATTATGCATAGTCATGCCATTCCTTTGCCCCTAAATCATCCATGGTTGCCTATTGCATATTCAATAATGTTCAGTCATGTTTCCTGGCATTCTAGGCTCTTCACAAACTGGTGCCATCCTACTTTATTTATTAGCCCTATGGTATTTCACATTACTCCTTGTCACATGATGAATGCTCCAGTTAAGTTGAACTTTTCACATATATAGCTTGACTTTTCCTACCTCTATATCTTTGATCGTGCTATTCCTTGTGGTTGAGAATCCTCTATTTCCTTCCTTACCTGTTGCCCCAAATCAAAGCCACCCTCTCCTTCAGGCCTTTAATGGTCCCTCCAGTCAGTAACAATATTTCCCCTCGGATATCACATAGAATTTTATTATGCAACTCTCTAATGCAGTTATCATACCTTAATAGGGTTTTATACTGTGCCTGTGTTGCATCCTTCTACCAGGGCACAGACTATGTCTTCTCTAAACTTTGCATCTCTTCTAGCACCTACCACAGTAGATGCTTAGCTTAGTAAATGTTCTTTGAATTGAGTTGTCAAACTTTAAGCATCCTTACTGGTGTGGGAGGATGTGACCAAGTAATGGTCTCTTTGTCTCTCCATTTCCTCTTATTTAAAACAAGGAGATTGGACTAGATCACCTTTAAGACACTTTCCAGCTCTAAAAATTCTGTTTCTTAATGTGTGACACCTCTCACTTAGGCAAGTGTTTGCAGGTGCAGGTGATTGCAGCAGAAGAGCAGGACCTCTGGGGAATCCTTGGAGTGAAAAACAGAGAAGCTGGTAGGTTGGCCATCTATCTCACTGTTTGTTTGCCATGCCACTAGAGGCTAAGAAAGGGAGAGGAAATAAAACACTAGCATATTTAGATTCTATTAAAGCCCCTTGAGTAAAAGCTTTGGTGGATTTAAACTAATGGTGAAAATAAAGTGAAGATCTGTTCATAGATTGGCTTTTACCTTGTTCTCCCTATCCCTTATTTGTATAGTTCATTGTGAATTGTGACATTTTCAACAATTTCAATCTCAACAAATTTATTAAGTACCTACTATGTGTTTAAATAAGGCAGATTAATGTCTACTGCTATTGCACATGTCAACTGGAAAGAACCAAGTCCAAGATCACTATAACTGATTGAGAGAGATTTATTCACAATACTCTCAACAATGATCATTACATTTATAATAATGATATGGTTGGTGTAAACCTGCCTAACTATCCTTGGTGCCTATCCCTATTGTACTTAAAGTTAGCTTGGTGGTGTAGTGCATCAAGTTCTAGATATGAAGTTGGGATAGATCTGAGTTCAAATCTCACCTTAGATTCTTACTAGCTATGTGACCCTGGGTCAGTCACTTAAGCCTCAGTTGCCTCATCTGTAAAATGGGAATAATAAAAGCCCCTGCCTCACAGGACTGCTGTGAGAATAAAATGATATAATGTTTATATGTAAAGCACCTTGCACATTCTAAAGTGCTATATCGATTTTACCTATTTTTATTATCAAGACATTAAAGTATACTGTAAATTGGAAAGGATATATGATTCAATTCAATTCAACAAGCATTTATTAAATTCCTACTAAATACATGGCACTGTGAAAGGCACCAAGAATACAAAAATAGAAATGACCCAGGCCCTCATATCAAGAAATTACCACCTAATGGGGAGAAGCACAAGAAAGATCCAGGGAAAATACTCTGAGAAAAGTGAGGGAGCAACCACTTTAATTTAGGAGGAGGCTAAAATGAACAGGGAAAACTGTACAAAAGAAATAATACCTGAGTTGAGCCTTAAAGGAAGTACATTCTAGACAAGGGGGACCACTTTGAAGGCATGTAAGCTGAGGGTAGAATGCCATGTGTTGGAAATAGGTGTCAGGTCAATTTGATTGTAATGAAGAAGGTGGGAAAGAAAATATATAAAATAAGTCAGGAAAAGAGTTGGAGGCCATACTATCAAGGACTTTAAAGGTCAGACTAAGGATTTTGTATTCTATTCTAGCTGCAACAGAGAGACATTGAAAATTTTTGAGTAGAGGAGTGACATGGTCAGATCTGTGTCTTTGGAAGATCAATATGGCAGCTGTGTGAAGGGTATATCAGAGAAGAAAGAGACAGATGCATTGGGAGGCTATTACAGTAGTCCACATGAGAGATGAGAAGGCTTCAAGTAGGGTAAAGAAGAGAGTGATAGAAAAAAGGTAATAGGGGCAGCTAGGTGGCGCAGTGGATAAAGCACTGGCTCTGAAGTCAGGAGGACCTGAGTTCAAATCCAGCCTCAAACCAAACACTTGATACTTACTAGCAGTGTGACCCTGGACAGGTCACTTAACCCCAATTGCCTTAAAAAAAAAAGAAAAAGAAAAGAGATAATAGAAGTGAGAAATGCTGTTGAAACAAGACTGACAAAACTTGTCAACTGGTTGGATATGGTAAGAGAGAGGGTAAAATTAAATATGATTCCAGTGTTATGTATCTAGGTGACTAGAAGGATGATGGTATCATCAACACAAATTGGGAAGTTTCAGGAGAGATGGGTTTGAGGATAATATAATGAGTTCCATTTTGGACATGCTACATTTGAGATGCATTTAAGAGTATTATGATACCATTGATCAGAGGAGAGATTGGGACTAGATGTGTGATTTTGGGATGGTAGTTGAACCTGTGAATGCTGATGAGCTTACTAAGAAAAAGGGTATAGAGAACCAGTCAATCAATTGATAAATATTTATCAAGCATCTATTATGTACCAGGCACTATACTAAGAAAGGCTCTTAATATTTATTCAATTTCTACTATGTGCAAGGTACCTAGTTAGGTGCTTGGGAAACAGAGACAAAAATTAAACAGTCTGTGCTATAAAGGGAGTTACATTCTACCAGGGATTGGGGTGCAGAGAAGAGCAAGAATTTCTTTGCAAAGTTACTAGTTACATCCTTAATTTATCTGTTTTTTAAGTTCATATTATGATTACCAGTTAGTGGTACATCAATGCACCAAGGGATACCTGTAAAATGTTAGTGCTATCATTATTCTGCTTGATTCTCCTCTTCCACCTGGGGAGGGTACACCTTTGTAGCCTGTGTAGCCATGGTGACAAGAGAAAAATTTTTCTCTATATGTTTCTTGTATTCTCTAATTGTATTATGCTTAAACCTTGTTGTGTCAGGGAATCCCTCACCTAGAGTCAGCAGCTTCCATGCTGCAAACATTCTTTTCTATGTGACAATCACTGTCACACACAAAATGGTCAAAATAGGTGCAAAGGAACACAAATTGCACGACTAGGAGAATGTCAGCTGGATGACAGGAGAAGGCCCACTCTCCATCCATCTCTGACCACTTTTTTCCAAAATCCAAACCATATTTTCACTCGTGTAAATTTTCTAGACATTTTCTAGAGTGAGTGAGCATCAGGTGAATCAGTTTTCCATGATACCAACATACTTCGGTGAGATAGCAGAAAGAGACTGCACCCAGTCAGGAGACAGAGGCCTAAACCTGACACTTATTACCTGGGTAATCTCAGGCAAGTCACAAGCCCTACGAGCTTCAGGTCCCTTATTTCTCAAATGGGAGACACTAATATTTGTACATCTATCTCACATTGTTGTTGTGAAGAAAGTACTCTGTAAAGCTTATAGTTCTACACAGATATTGATTATTACTATCATATATAGTGTTTTTAAATTCTCCATTAGATTGACAAGATGAAAATATGACAAGTAAGTGTAGAACCAGTTGGTGTTCCAAGAGGTATATTTTATCATTTATGAGCTTGGTTTCCCTTTCTATGCCTCTTTCTCAGTGTCTTATTCTCTCTATTTCTTTGTCAGGGTATCATGGTCTGTCTCTAAGTATTTCTCTCACTGCCCCAGGCCATGTGCTCCCTATTTCTTCTGGCCAAGCAATGTCTACATAGGGAGGCCATCTGGGTGGGGGTATGTGTCACTTTTCATCTGAGTCTGTCTGAGAGACAGACATCGGTAGACTTATCAGCTGACAATATGTTCCAATAAGCCTGAGGAAGAGAAATAATATGCACAGCAAAACAGGGGGTTCAGACCTGTAGGAAAGAGCTGTTGCATAGAACAAAGCAAACCTACATCCTTGAGTCTCTAGCTTTATGGGTCACAAGTTAAGCCACTTTGACCAGGAAGTACTCTTGGCTGTAAAATCTTTTTTATCTAATAAATACATTAGTGTAGTAACTGGGACACACAGGCCCAGAAAGCCTGGGCAGACAGCAAAAGTCAGAGACAAAATGAAAGGGAAAAAGTCAAAGAGAGAAGATTCTCCTTGACTAAATAGAATTAACACCTGTGTGACCTTGGGCAAGTCACTTGACAGCGACGAGCCATCTCCAGTATGTGGATGTCACCAAATTCAGTTCTAAATTAGTGACATCTCCAACTGTTTATAATTATCTTAAATCTAGGTATGAAATTTTCAATAACATTTTGAAATATAATCAAATCAATTTAATGGAAATTGTGTGTGTGTGTGTGTGTGTGTGCTTGATAAATATAGACAGCCTAGTGAATGGGAGTGTTGAGCTTGGAGTAAGAAGAACTGGGTCCAAACCCTTTTTCTAACATTTACTAGGTGTCATTCTGAGTGACACACATGCCTCAGGCAATGCCCTAGGAATTATTCCTTATATTATAGAATAGTTTTAGATCTGATCTTTGTTGGTGAATGGAATACTCACATTGTGAGTTTCCCATGCTTGTAAAATTAAATCACTTCCTTATATTTCAGAAATTATGTGAAATGCCTTAAAGAAAATTGCATTTTTTTTTGAAAGGTGGAAAAAGTCATTATCAGAATAACTCTTCTGGACCTGCTTCTCAATAACAAGAAGGTTCCTGAAGCAAAATGATGGGAACCCTTGGGAACAAGTGACCACTCCATTTGTGACAGAGGGGAGGAAGGTGAAGATAGTCTGGTGAATGCCATAGATTTGGAAAGAGGAAGTTTTAAAGAGTTTACATAAGGGATGGAAGGAACCAGTGATTTAATATTTTATAGGCAAAGTTGGCCCAAGAAGAATGTAAAGATTTCAAGAATGAAATTCTGAAGATACAAACAAATGATTTCAATAATCAAAGGGAGAACTGTTTAGAAACCAAGATAAATAAATAGAGGGGACTTGTCAGCAAATTTAGATTTTTTTAAGATATGTGTTGAAGGGTTTTTTTTTTTAAGTCAAATCTTTAATGTCTTTCCCAAACCTAAAATAGATATAAAAAATGGAAAATGGATTAAAGAATAGGCATTACCACAGCCTCAAGCCATTTACTAAGAAAGTAAATCAATTGCAACAATGAGGTAATCAAAGAAGCTTAGATAACAAGCAGAGATATATTTAGCCAAGGGCAATACAAGTTTAGACTAAGAAAACGTTTATAAAATCATATGGAGGAGTATAGTAGGATATCTCAGAAACAGTGGAAACTAATAAAATTTTTACAGAAACTTTATAGAAAGTTTGGTGAAACATAAAGCAGGGCTTTGTATGCTCACCAAAAATGTTTGTCACTGTCAAGGAGAGTATCCATTGTAGACACTTTCAGATAGAAGAAATATCTCTCTTAATCATGCAACCATAAGTCCACTGCAAATTCATGTTATCTGGTTTCAACTGGACCGTCCCTTTGTATAGTAATCCCTTTGTTCTTCCTTGATTTACTCTCTCATTTCCCCAATTTGCTATTCTGAGTCTTCTCTTCTTTCTTCAAACCCCAAATGCCATGCCTAATTCCATCTACTAATTTATAGAGAAAATCAAGACCATATGCCATGAGGTCTACCATCTGCCCTATTCCATGCCTCAGATTCCCTATACATCTTCACCCAATCTCTCTACCTTTTTTCCAGTTCCCAAGATAGAGTTGATCTTTCTTCATGTCTAAGCCAATGTCCCTTATTTATTTCCTGGATCCCAAATCCATTTTCTCCTCTGGAAGTGAGCCTTGTTGAGCATTCCTTCTCTTATTCATCCTAAATCTCTCCTTATCTATTGGCTCGTTCTTTGCTGGCTCAGGCCCACCTCATCCTTGAAAAATCTTCACTTGATCTTGCCGTTTCTTCAAATTTTCCTTCCCTTTACAGAAAAACTCCTAGAAAGAGTTGTCTACACTGGTCGCCTCCTCCATTTCTTCACTTCCCACTTCTCATCCCCTTATAATATGGTTTCTGACAGTACCATTCATCTGAAATGTCTCCCTTCAAGCCTACCAATGATTGCAATGGTTAAATCCAATAGCCTTTGATCAGTCTTCATCTTCCTTAACCTTTGTGAAGTTTGTGACATTTCATCATCTGTGATCTCTTTGTAACTTTTGACCTTGTTGAGCAACCGCTCCTCCCAAATATTCTCTTTCAGACCTACACAAGGCAGATACTATCTATCATCCCTATTTTACAAATGAGGAACCAGCTGAGGCTCAGAGAGTCTGAGTAACACGCCCAGGAACACCCAAACTTTAAATTGATGTGTACTTAAAAAAGGAATGCCTTAGGGTCTAACCGAGCAGGAGGAAATTTATTCTAATTAATAAATATTCTAGGGACACTCTTGAAATGGATGAAAACATTCTTCTGGCATAGCAAGAGTGAAAAATATTACAAGAAACATAAGGAAATTATCCTCAAGACTGAGACTAAAAAAAGTATAAAAGAAGCAGTTCTCTGCCAGTTAGCCCCAAACACCAATTTGTGATAGAGGACATTCCTCTTGCTCTATCCCTTTAGTCATCCAGTTGGATAATTGCATTTACTTTGGGGGGTGTCTGTGTGTGTGTGTGTGTGTGTGTGTATAATAGCCAGCATTTATGTAGCACTCTAAGGTTTTATAAAAATAATTATATACTTCATATATATTTACAGGGGTACATGTCGTACTTCCTCACACCCCATATATTGTAATATCTTTAAGGGCAGGTGATGCTTTGCTCTTGTCATCATATTCCTAGTGCTTAGCATGGTGGCTGGTACATAGTAGACCTTTAATAAGTACTTGCTGAATGAATGATTGACTGATTTGATGTGTTGAATTCTAACATATGAACAAACTTGAAAGGTGGTTCTGTGATTAATATGAGAAGAGGGCCTGTGTGACCCTGGGCAAGTCCCTTAACCCACCTCAAAAAAAATGTGTGTGTGTGTGTGTGTGTGTGTGTGTGAGTGTGTGTGATAAGAGGGCATGAATGGAATTGAAGTGATAACTTGAAAAGTTTCTTCCAAATACAAGAGTCTAGGACTATATTTTACAATAACAACAACAAAAAAAAAAACAAATCATGTCAGATGTCCTGCCAAGACATTGCTGTTTACTCTTTTACAACTTCCATGGTGCCAGTCCAAGGATGATGCTGGCACTAGGCAAAGCCAGCCCTCTGCGGAGGCTTCCACTGTCTGGACACTGGACCTCAGCCCTAGGATTTGATGAAACCCCTCCCTCCCTGTTCCTGCCCTCTTTCCCGGCCCTGCCCCACCCCCAACAGAGAGTTTAAACTGAATTACCTAGCATGTTTAGGTTTGGTCTTGGCTGGGTCTCGAGCTTCGTGATTAGAACCCATAAGAATGCTTCACAAACACAGAGAGACGTTACACACCAAATTCTTTCTCTGCAGTCTCTCGAACACGCATCACCAGAGAGGAGGCCGTACAAGCCCAGGCAACAATATGGATGTGTTTATCAAGAGCAAGCTTGCCAGCAACCACACAAACCTGCCAAATGCACTGTCAGCAAAAGGTCAATCCAAGTTTCTTTAAGGAATGAGTCTTTGAAGCCTGTTTCCCAACCCAAACAATTCCAGAGGCAAGTTGCAATGGAAATTGCTGTGACCACTCGGTCAGATATAAATAGCCATGCTAAAAAGGCAAGAGGCACATCAACTCCTGCTCTGTTTCCTTAGGCCCCACATCTACTACAGGGGGCAGAATCTGAGACCACACACTGAAAATTCAATGTTATTTTCTTTACTACTAAAGTTTGCTATAAAGCAAGTTGCTTGGCATTGTAGAAGTCCCAGATTTGTAATCTGAAGACTTGGGTTTAAATATCTCTGATACTTGCTACCTGTGTGACCTTAGGAAAGTCAGTTAACCTCTCTGGGCCTCAGTTTACTTATCTGTAAAAGTGGGGTTGAACTAAATGATTCCTAAGATCCCTGCTGATTTTGTATTCTTAATCTTTCTTCTCTGATACTGCCATCACCCTCCTGCAGGCCTTCATTACTTCATGCCCAGACTATTACAATAGCCTTCTGGGTGGTCTTCATGCCTTAACGTCTCTCTCTACTCCTCCATCTTTTGCTCAGCTGTCAAATTGATCTTTCTGAAATGCGGGTTTGACCAAGTCACCTTCCCTGTCTCCCCCCATTCAATAAATTCCAGTGGCTTCTTATCACTTTGGAGACCATATTTTAAATTCTCTGGTATCCAAAGCCCTTCCAAATCTGGTCCTCTTTTATTCCTGACTCCCCTCCATGCACTCTGAGACTCCGTGGCACTGCCCTCCTTGCTGTTCTTTACACTAGATACTCCATCTCCCAACTCTGCGCCTTTTCATTGACTGTCCTCCATATCTAGAATTCTCTCCCTCTCAGCTTCTTTGGCTTCCTTTGAGTCTCAGCTAAAAGCCTACCTTCTGCAAAAAGCCTTTCCATCACACATTTGACACTTGCTAGCTGTGTGACCCCGGGCAAGTCACTTAACCCCGACTACCTCACCAAAAAGCCAAAAAAAAAAAGCCTTCCAGATCTCCCTTAATTGTAGTGCCTTCCCTTTGTTAATTCCACTTTCTTCTGTCTCTATCTCATTTGTACATAATTGTTTGCAGCTGTTGTCTCCCTCATTCTACTGCTCCTTGGGAGTAGGGATCATTTATATATATATATATATATATATATATATATATATATATATATATTTGCCATTCTTTGTATCTCCAGCACTTAACACAATGCCTGGCATATGGGAGGCACTTAATAAATGTTTGTCGACTTGACTTGACCTGATTTAATATGGCCTCTGCTCCTCACTATTTGTGTGACCTTGGACAAGGTACTTTGAGACTCTGAGCTTTAGCTTCAGTTTCCTAATCTATAAAATGAGGGGTTGTACTAGGTGATCTTCAAGATCCCTTATGATTGGGGGCAGCTAGGTGGCAGAGTGGATAGTGCATCGGCCCTGCAGTCAGGAGGACTTGAGTTCAAATGTGACCTCAGACCAGACACTTGACACTTACTAGCTGTGTGATCCTGGGCAAGTCACTTAACCCCAGTTGCCTTAAAAAAAATTCTATTATCCTAATTAAAACACAGCACATCTTTCACGTTTACCTCTTTCAACCTGCAAAGGTAGATTTCATATTCCATATCATCCACTCTACACTGGACTGAAAAGCAGGAAATTAAGTGGTCATTTCAGCTAAAGACCTAACTTTCTAAATAGCCTCAAGCACATCACGTCTGTTTTTCTATGTGTTAAATGAGGACAACGATACTTTACCCATCTATGAGGCTAAATTAATATTTATGAAAAGCATTGAAATCCATAGATAAAAGGCTACATATAAGAACAAAATATTAACTGTCCCATAAATCTATCTCCTAAACTTTGTAAATCCTAGATGTATTGTTCCTTTCTGTCTGCAAGCCTAAGATGTGGCTTGGTATTAAAATGATAGTGGAGAAATCTGTATAGAAAATATAATACTCTTGGCCAGAATTAATCACAATTCTTAAAACCAGAAAAGTCAACATTTCAGAAAACAAACCATATTAACAAAGAAATAGACTTCCATGATTATTAGTTGTGGCTGGCACCATTGAAAGGTATGCTGTTCTAGTACAATTAGTCTTATTATATCTGATACTTTAGTATTTACAAGCTACTTACATCTGAATATTTGTTTAAAGGGTTAGGTGGTCATTAAGTACTTAATCTTCACCACAACACTATGAGATCAACATTGCTACTCCCATTATGTAGATGAGGATACTGGGTTGAGTAGTACAAGGTTATGTTAAGGTCATTTCTATACTGCTGAAGTCAGGTCTTGGGGAGGAAGTCTGCCAATGGCATAATCACACTGACAGATCTAAAGTGACCCTTTGGTCATTGTTTTCAGAAGAGGAGCTATTAGGGTCCATTCCAAAAGGGTCCATGATATACATAAAAAGGGTCCATGATACACACAAAAAAAATTAATAATCCCTGCTCTAGTTCGAGGGAATATCTCAAGACTGGTCATTCCACATCTTGTTAAGATGTTATCCTCATGTTGAATGAATAATTTAATCTAACTTCCTTATTATATAGATGAGAAAACCAAAGTCTACAAATGTATCAAGTCAAGCTGACTTGACCAAAGTCGCAAGACAAGTTAGTGGCAGAACTAATACAAGATTCCAGATCTCATTAATCCCAGCCACCACTTTTAGGCTAAACCAAGTAGTCTCCTTCAATCCATCAATCCATATTTATTAAGTGCTTACCAAGGCACTGTGCTAAGTGTTGGGGATATAAAAAGAGGTGAAAGGCAGTCCCTGCCCTCAAGGAACTTACAATTTAATGGGGGAGACAACATGTAAGCAAATATATACGCAATAAACTACAGGATAAACAGGAAATAAATAGAGGAAAGGCACTAGAATTAAGAGGGGTTTTGGAAGGTTTCTAGTAAAAGATGGCTTCTAACTTTAATGATAGATAGATAGATTTATATTTATTTTATACAAATACACACACGTGTGTGCATGTGTGTGTGTGTGTGTGTGTGTGTGTATCCTGTCATTAGATGACTAGATAACTGCATTGATTCTCTACTTCATGTATGGGCCTAATCTTCCAGAGTAATTTAATACAGGATTCTAACCGAATTAACTCATATAAACCATGGAATTACTTTCCCCCATTGAACTAACTGGTTGTTAAGCAAACAAGTGGTCATCAAGACCTCTAATCCTCTGCTCATACCTATAGGTCATTATGTTTTCCAAGGGGCATAAATAGTGTTAATAGAGTGATTCTATCCAAACATTAAAAAGCCCTTGTAGGAACTCCTTGCCATTAAGCATGGGAGGAAAGTTTATAACATGAGGTGGATGGAGAAAGGAAAAGACAGCAAATTGAAATGTTCCAGACCTCAACAGTGGGAGGGAAAGCAATGATACAGCTCCCTTGGCTCCTCCGGAGAGATCAATATCTCTGACAGCCTAGGGAAAGCTTTGTCACAGCAAAAGCCTCACCACATGCTCCAAACCAAAAGATGAATCCAGAACTTCCTATCTGATATCAGTGGTGTGAGTTACAAATGGAGTGAGTCCCGCAGTGTGTTTTGCAATGTTGAAAATCCTTGGGTACCCTCAAGGCACCAAAAAGGGATTAGATTGTCACACTGCCCGTGAAAGGCAGAAGGGAGCACAGATGTTTTCTCTTGTGCTTTTCTAAATCAAAAAAAGGATGCCAAATCATGATCTCAATCTTTCCTAACATGCTGGGAACACAAATTCCCTTATCATAAAGTGGAGAACATTCTCCTGTGCATTGTACCTCAGCATTTAAGCTAAGGCTTGACTCTGGAGCTGTCCATTTTTCTGGAAACCTATATGGGTTGTTGACCATGATGTTTTCCTGAATATCCCTAAGAAGTGATTAATATATTAACTTGGAGATAAGCTAAAGGTTGCTTCTCATAATATTCCTGAAATATGTTTGTGTAGCTGCTAGTAGTGAGTGATATTATTACCTTAGAATATGGAGAACTCTGCAGAAAACTCCCAGGCTCCTATAGGGAAAGGAATAGCAAGTATTTCTATCCCTTTTAAACCTGAAAGGGTTTATAGCACTCCAGCCTGTGATTGCTGAATTCAGAGATCAAGATAAATGCCTGTAGTAACAGATTTGAGCAAAGGATCAAACATTGTGCATACACCCACATTACGCTGCTCATTTCATTTCATAGAATTTAGAATTGTAAGGGGTCCAACTCCCTAATTTTACAGATAAGGAAATAGAGGCCAAGAGTTTAAATTCCCAAAGTTACATATATAGTAAGAAAATCAAGATTCACACCAAGGATTTCTGATTCTAAATCTAGTATTCATTCCACTTCATCATAATTTTAGCATTGTCGATTCTGTAACCCTGTTAAGACTATCTTAAATGGGAGTTGAATTCAGTAATCTGGGTAGCTGAGTAATGAAAGTTCTTGAAAAAGTAGGGGCACTGTACAAATACTATATGATTATTGTTTTGTATTCTGATTATTGCATTTATTAATATTTAACTTGACTCTTTCAGGAAAGCTAAATCAGTAATATGTAAGAAACAGAATTTTTTTAGAACTTTAGTAAAGCCACATTAATAGCCCTAATTAGCAGCCTTTGATTTCTCAGCCTCTACATATCTACAACCAAAATTATCAACCCCTAAAATCATTCTAACATTTTAATTATTTGTTAGTTTATAACTTCTAAAAGGTACCTTGAACATGAAACTGTCTTTGGGGACATGTACAGGACTTTATTCAATCCCATATAATAATTTCACACGCTTTTCTACAAGTTATGTTAGGATGGGGGGTAGAACACTCCTATTAATTACAAAAGGAATAGAAACTTTAAATCAATTAGCAGTAAACTAAATATTAAGAAATTTTCCTATAACCTCATCACAATATATAGGTTTCAATCTGAAAGGAACACAGGACTTCGGACCATTGGACAAAAGGCAAATGATGCCATATCTAAAGAGAAATCCTTTTATCCTTTGAGTGGTAGAAGCAGAAATGACCCACAAGGGAAATGCACTTTGTGTTTTTTGTCACAACAGCCAAGGTTAGAAGTGGAAACCCAAGACCATTTACAGATTTGAGGTAATGCTCTGACAAGCTTCTGAATGATAATGCAGAATAAAGTAGAGCAGTATCAATTATAATACAATGGTACAAGTGTCCACAGAGCCAAATGGCCATCAAAAGCAGATATACCAAACAAGATGGCCTGACATACTTCCTCTTGAAATATATGCTAGAGGTTAGCTAAACCCAGGGTATGGACTAGAAAAAGAATAGACAATTCTATTCTTCAAATAGACAGATAGATAGATGGTAATTGCCTAATTGCAAAGAAAACAGTTAAGAGAACTATATCCATGCCCCATCTTTGTGCTCCTCTTCCCACGCAGCTGTTCCTACAAGTCTCTGGCATCATCCTACTCAATGACTAGCCACCATTTAACAATAAAATTAGTTTGAACTTTAAGTTTTATTATTGGTTGGTTAGTTGGTTGGTTGGTTGTGATTGTCCGTTTTAAAAGAGGATCAAAATGACATCACTAAGTTAGAGTCAGCACGTGTTTGACTGTGGTTGATCAGACTAATATGAGCTTGGAATGTTCTACTACAGATTGGGCACAAATAGTCCATGTGAACATTTGGGGTGGGTTCTCTAAATTTGTGCATCTTGCTTTTCTTTTGAGTCACTTCAATTCTGCTTTGTTCATAGAGCACAGCACCTTCTTTGATGAGGGCATGCCATGCTGGGTGGTACTGTGCCAGTGTGTCCCACATCATGCAATCAATTCCAAAGTTTTATTATTAAATAAATAATAAAAGAATTGAGGAAAGTGTCTGGAAGGGCCTTTAGTCCCAACTGCCCTGAAGTCCTGGAGACACAGAAAAACCCTGAAAAGAAGTAATTTCAACAAAAATTCACAATGAATTCTAAATGTATTTTCTGAAGGGCTGTGGTAGAAGTAATGGTGGAGGCATGTGTGGTTGTAGTAGTGGAGATGATGGTACAAGAGGAAAGTGCCAAGATTAAATTAAGCAGTGGATCATAACTGATAATGATTAGTGAGACAGATACCTAATTATACCTAGGTGTTTTTATTTCTTTGAGTCTTGCTTGAATATCTCATTCTAATTAATTTGTTGGTGTTACTTGTTAAGATCAATGCTAAAGCATTCTATTTTAATCTTTTAAAAGCATAATTGAGAATGAGAATGTGCTGCTCTCAGATGTGCATGTATTTGGGAAGCCTAATTGTTTAGAGCATAAAATCATACTAAGCCCTTGGAGGGTAAAATAACCCATTTCTTGGCAAAGTAGCTAGAAAAAAAAATTGTCTCCTGAGTTCTGGCTTTGTAAATTCAGATCTATATGGTAAAAGTAAACATGGTAGCTGGTTTATACACTCTTTGGGGACCCTGAAGGATTAGGAAATAAATACTATGTTAACCAATGCAAAGCCTAAAATAGAAATGTAACAGGGCCAGGAAACAGATCTGTAAATGGAGCTACAAGATTGACTACACAAAAAAGTCACTTCATTCTCTAACCTCACTGAAGGGCAAAAACAAATATACAGGACCAAATGAAGCCAAAAGCAAAAGCTTGGAGAATTTTTCATTTCGGCAATTCCTTTCAGTTCCAACATTTGGGCTAGGTCTGAGATCATTTTAATCAATGGAAAGTCACAATTATAACATCATGACATTCCTAATTCCTGGTAAAACGAGATGATAGAATCAACATCCCAAACTGAAATTCTGGTTTTCCTTGTCAAAATTTCAGAAAAACCAACTTTAACTATTACTGATTGAAAAAGAAGGAAGTCAGCAGAGAGGGGCTCCCTCCCCACTGTGCCATGCTGCAATGTGGTGTGGAAGGCATTGGCTTTGGATTCAGAGGATTTAAGTCCCATCTCTATTATTTATAATGATGTGACTTCTGGCAAGTCACAAGGTTACTCCCTGCTCTTCAGTTTTCTCATCTGTAAAGATGGTATATGAGGTCTTTTTCATATCTAGAGCTATGATCTGCGTTCAAATCCTACCTCTTAAACTTGCTTGTTTGATGTTAAGTGGGTCATTCAACCTTCGTCAGCCTTAATTTCCTTATCTTTAAAAGGAGGGAATCAGCTTCATGAAGCCTAAACCCTACTCAATAAGTCTCAGTTTTGATAAGGTTTTTTGGCTGTATAAGCTCTCCAGCCCCTCTCACACACATTGACTGATAGTATTAACCTGTAGAAAATATAGACGATATCTTGACACAGCACTTGGAATGTATTTAAATCTATGAACTACACATTGAGGGTGCCCAAATCAAGACTAATTAAATCAATAAACAATTAAGTTCCTAGTATGTGATAGGTACTAGGAAAATGCCAGTGCTTTTTCAGCTTATATAGTGAGATTTTGTATTATTGTGTGGATATACTGTGTACAAAGAGAAGGAAAAAGAGTTACAAGATTTCTCTTTAAACTATCTGGATCTTGGAGGATACCAGCACACTTAGTGATTGGTGTGTCAGTTGCCTTATGCCCGTTCCCCTCATGCCATTTGTTAAGCCTTAATTCCAAACTTCTGTGATCCTGCGCCTCCTCACTATTACCACCATGATTGGCATCTCCAAAAAAGGAGAGAATCTGAGTTCCCATACTATTTGAATTCCAGTGGAGATCCCTGGGAAATCACTTAGCCAATGTGGCAATTAGAGCTATGGTGACTCACAGATTAAAAAGGCCATGACATTTTTTTCATTTCCTTAGCTTCCTTATGGCTCATCTTGGGTGCCACCCCCTCCAGGCAGTCTTTCCTGGTCTCCCTCTCTTCAAATAAAGCTATATTTATTTATCTGCACAAATGTTGTACCCCCCACCAAATACAAGCTCTTTGAGGTTAGGGATTGTTTCTCTTTCTTTGACTTTCCCATATCTTGTGTAGTGCCTTGCACATAGTAGGTGTATTATCAATATTCATTGTATCAGATTGAATTGAGTTTCGAGGAAGAGGCAACTATGACAGCTTTTTTAAGTCTGAGAACAGCAGCACCTGCAGAAAAATGAAGAAGGAAAGGGAGGAGGCCAAAGTCATTAATTCATCCATAAGGGATCACTCCCACTCCCATCACCCCCAGCTGAGGTGGAGGAACAGCAAGAAGCTCTAGCTCACTAAAGGTCAGTCATCACAGGCCAGAAAAGAAGCACAGCCTGTGAACTCTGTTATGTTCAGCATCCCGTTGGGAATCAACATGGAAGAAAGGCCAAGACTTTATAACTATTTTAAAAATGTTTATATGGTGTTGATGTATTTTATGGGGTTGCGCATAGCTGGGCGATTCTCATATCAAAAGAGACAGATGGAAAAGATAAGCATGAACAGCATGCAGGGCCCTTATGGCCAAGGAAGATCAGCCAAGCACCAGAGTTAAAATGAGAGAAATTCACTTTTTGAGCTTCTGATGACAGGATCCTGTCAGTGAATACAGACAACAAAAGGGAGTGCCTACACCAAGCCTGGTCCTCTTAATAAACACCTGGGCTGGGTCAATAGTGCCGGGATCATTTGAATTCTGCCTTATTTTGCCACTGCTTGAAAATTTTTATTTTTTTTTATTTTTATGAACTTGACAAACTGTTTGTCAAGTTCATAAAAAATAAAAAAAAACTGTTAATTTGTTAATACAAACAAACATTTACATATACAAAGAAGAGAAAAGATGTTTCTATGTGAAATAATGATTCTCTTTTATGCTCATCTAAGGATTTTTTAAAAAGTATATTCAATTCAACATGGTAATATCACCTTTGACCTGCGTGCCTGTGTCCTTTCTGAATTTCCTTCTGCTCTTTTCTGTGTATTTTTTAAAAAAGTTTTCTGACATTCTTTTCTTTCTTTTCTTACTTTTTAAAATCAATATCACTACCTCTCACATCCTCCCCCATAAAATCATCCCTTGTAGCAAGTCAATCTATTCAAGCAATACAGATCCATACATTGGCCATGCCTGAAAATATGTCTCATACTATACCTCTAATCCATTACAATCACTGCTTTTACATAACATTACACAAACTAGTCATTAGAGCTCTCTTTGCTTCTGTGCCCTGTAAAATGGGAGTCTGTTTGGACCATCAAAGGCAGTCTGGACTTGAGGAACTTGAACACCACTACTGGGTTTTCCGAGACCATTTTTCTACATAGACCATATAGATCTCTCACTTCCCAACCAAGTAGAGTGAGGGAAGGAGCAAGAAAGTGAAAGGGAGATGGCCAGCCAGACAAAAAAAAGCTAGATCTAGGAGCTTTGGGGAGGCTCTACCCACCCTTTTAAAGAGGTGATTGAATCAAGGAGGTCCCAACTTGTTAGAAGTCGGCCTCTTCAAACTAACCACATGACTCATTGCTTTATCCTTTTCGGGAACCTGTTCTCTTCTCTGTAGAGGGGTGAGTTAAGCCCTCCATTCCCAAAAGGTAATAATAGGTACTAAACTATTAATAGATAAGTCGTCATTTACCCACCCATACTGAGGGTGTATGTGTACACACACAGGATTACGATGACTATTAAAAAAGAGGTGTATTCTACCCCTGATATTCTGTGGAGAAGAGGTAACAGCTTTCCTCACGTTCACATCATTTTCCAAGTCTCTGTGCTCATGAAAACAATAACACTTTCCTAAAGGTAATGTGCCAAGAGATAGTACAGTCGAAAGAACCGGATTCGATGTTATAGGACCTGTATTCAAATCTTAGCTCTGCATTTACACGTTATAGATAATCACTTTACTTTCTCTGGGCTTCCATTTGATTCAATTTGATGACCTTTAAGGTTCCTCCCAGCTCTAGATGTATCCTATAAATCTCTAAATGATGCATTATGAAAAGTCCTAACCCTAGAAGAGCTTGTAGACATATGAATGACAACCATCCCATGGAATATGTGCACTTCTGTCAGTATGGTGGTTCAATATGAAAGAACGTGCATACTTTGAAGTGAAAAAGCAATTCCCTCATTATCTGTGGAGGAATTGATGAATCTGTCATCAATCAAAAGAAAAGTGAGTTTCTGGTTTGTTCTCTTCCTTTAGCCTTCCAGATGGCCTCATGTAACTGTGGGACTTTTCATGAGGGATGGAGAAGGGCTGGTGAAAGAGAGAGAGACTCCACTAAGAGAGTTGGTCCCTGTCTGACTTGTCTGCTATGTGTTTCCTTTTCTGAGTAGGTAACTGAATATGATAGGGATATCCAGGTTTGGAGGTTATTTTGTGAGTTGGAGAGGTCTGATCCATCTAATCCAGATTGTAACCAGGGATCCATAGACCCCACAATGAGTTCATGGGTCCATAAACTTGGATGGGGAAAAATGTATCTTTATTTTCATTAACTTCTAATTGAAATTTAGCATTATTTCCAATTATTTGAAAACACCATTCTGAGAGGGGGTCTATAGGTTTTGTCAGCCTGCCAAAGTGATCCATGATATAAAAAAAGGTTAAGAATCTCTGGTTTAATCCGTTGGATAGAACTGAGTGGTGCTTGAGGGTGGGGGGAGTTTCTTTACTGGAGAATGAGCAGGAATTTTGTGAATAATGCAGAATTAAGATGAAATGTGGCCAGGCCTATTGAGAAGTTCTACAGAATTCTTCATGTTTTGATGGGGTTTAAGTTATCAGCAACCTGAGAGGATGTAAGGGTAGTTCAAAGTTGTGTCACTAAATCCCACTTGAATTCATTTTGTCAGTGCTTCTTGTGGGTCTTTTATGTCATTTAGCATTTCGTCTGTGTGTAGGAAATAAATAACCTGTCCTGTGACTGATTCATGACACATATTGAATACCCTTTTTTTCCCTTTGAGTTAAAACCAAAGTTTAAAATAATTTGTTCTTGAAGTGTTGGGATAGGGGATGTAACAAGTCAAAGAGTGTGAGAAAAGGCAGCCTAGCCACTAAGTCCTTAGAGACCAGGCTCCCCCAGGACTGAATTGTGTGTCCGTGGCCAGAGCACAGAAATCTCTTAAGGAGAATAACTGAGTGTAGCTCCCCCTGACACTTGAGCCCATTGATGGTTCCCTAATGTTTGTTGACCAAATCCTCAGATTTTTCTCCAGTAGCTGCAATGTTTTGGGAATCTTCTCTTGAAAGTGAAGATGTCTAGAGTCACTTTCCACTACACAAACTACCTTTAAACCTTATAACTTCTGTTATCTCTAAAGTTGGGCTCTTGGACCTCTAAGTTCAAAGAAATTTCTATCCTTTTTCTCACATCATATTTTTCCAAACTGCAAAAGAATGCTACAGATCCCAAAAACAATGTAAACAGCAATTCATTCCAAAAAGAAACACAGGTAAATCTCAGGACAAAAAATAACCATCGTAACAGCTTACAACAAATTCCCTCAATGGGGAGATATTATAATACCTCCCTAAAAGGATGTTCCCTCCAAAATATCTATGCACATTTATGCACACACTTATACATATCTATATATGTATATCTATCTATAAAACAACTAGCTAACTGTTTAGTTTTTCCTCCTTTTCTTCCTTATATTTATTTTATTATATTATTTCTTCCTTTTATTTGTTATACTTCCTTTTATTTATTATTTCTTCCTTTTATTTTATTATTCTTCCTATTCCTATATTCCTAATCAGGAAATTAGGTCAACAATATTTATCAAACCCCAACTATATATGCAAGAAACTGTGAAAAGTATTATCAATCAGTCAATCCCCAGGCCTTTATTAAGTACCTTATGTGTGCCAGGCTCTGTGCTAGATGCTGGGGATATAAAAACAAAAATGAAATGGCCCCTGGCCTCAAAGAGCTTACATTCTAAAGACAGAGGCAATGTGTAGGTACATAGGTATAAGATAAAATAGATACAAGATAATTGGGTAGAAATGATATGCTAAGAATTGGGAAGAATCAAGAAAGGCTTCATATACTAGTTAGTGCTTGAGCTTAACCTGGAAGGAAACTAGGGATCTAAAAGATGGAGGTGAGGAAGGAGTGAATTCCATGCATGAAAGACAGGGAGTGCAAAGGCACATGATTGATGATGATGATGATGATGATGATGATGATGATGATGATAATGATCAGTAATATTTATATAGTGCTTCCTATATGCCAGGAAATGGGCTATGTGCTCTATAATTACTATTTCGTTTGATTCTCACAACAACCCTAGGACGTAGGTGCCATTATTATCCCTATTTTGCAGTTGAAGAAAATTAGATAAACAGAGGTTAAGTGATTACATAGGGTTACACACTGAGTATCTGAGGTTGGATTCAAACTCAGGTCTTCCTGACTCCAGGCTTTGTACCCTTTCCAATGTGAAAGAGAGTTCCATATGAGGAGAATTATTATAGGAGGAACAAAATGCATAGGACATTATCTTGCACCTATGAGTTATACTCCAGTCGGGGAGGGAGGGCATAAGCTGGCCAAAGATAAATAACATTAAAATATTTACATAAAAGGTCAAGACTATAATAGAGATGTCCCATGGTAGGTAACACATGACTAACTGCCAAATGCAGTCTGGTGATGACCACTGTTCCAGGGTTTCAGAGGAGCCTGAGTATTAAGGTACTTACGAGTTATTCCCTTTTTATACCAGCATTTTTCTTCCTTGCCTATTCACTCCTTAAAAAAAATGTTCTTCTGGTAAGCATTCTCCACACCTTCCCTCACCCCAGTTCATTCTGAGTACAGAAAGCTCTTGGGCCCATTCCTTCATCTCTGTTATTGAGAAGTCATTGGAATGGCTATGGGAATGGGGAAGGGACTGGGTCTCATGTTACATCCTACAAAATGCAGACAAAAAAACTCCTGCCCAGATATGCCTTCATGATCAATTAAATGCCACAAACCACAGTTCACAATTTGGCTTTGTTTTTTGAGATCTCTAAACAGACATTTATTGGTTCACATCCTGCAAAGAAGTGAGTTTGTTCTTCTGACAGGGAAATTGGGTTGTCTGAGAACATGAGTAATTGACAGGAAGTCCAGACACTCTTTTCCTAGACACAAACTACTGGAACTGATCAGAAAAAAAAAATTGACAAGCAATTAGACCTTAGCCTGTGAGAAGCTTATTTCTAAAGTATTGTTGTCAGCAAACCTATATTCCTTTTATTGAGTGGATGAACTTAATTTACAGGGAAAATGCTGTTCATATCTCAGGAGTCTTAAATGTAGTCTGGCCAAAAACTGCAATTGATTGTCTAAAAACCCCTAAATTCCTTTTATATGATTGAGAAAGTGGAGTTCAGGTTAACTCATGAGATCTTAGTATCATTTAAAAGATAAAGAAATACTTAGAATCATAAATGTAAAGCCTTCAATTTGGCATTTCAAGTTCTTTATTACCTGGTCCCTTCCTAACTTTCCAGTCTTTGTACACCTTACCCCCTATCATATTCTCTTATGATTCATCTACACTGGCCTACTTATGGTTCCTTGAACATGACAATCCAAGCCCCGTCTCCACATGTTTGCACATGTCTGGAAGGTTTTGGCCCCTTGCCTTCATTTTTTAATTTTCCTGATTTCCTTAAAGACAAACCACAAATCCTCCCTTCTTCACAAGATACTTTCTGGTCACCTCAGTTGCTAGTACCTCCCCCTTCCACTTTACCTTGATCTACTCTGTATGTATCTTGTATATACCTAGTTGTTTACATGTTCTCTCCACTCTTAGAATATATGCTCCTTGAGGGTCCATAGTGTTCTTTGTTTTCTTTCAATACCTAGTCCTCAATATAGTCCCTGGAACATGGCTTTTATTGACTAAGTTATTGGCTGAGTTAGGAAGAATTTCAAAGGCCTTGCAGTTCAAATCCTACCTGAGTGTGGTTCTACATAACATCTCTGAGAAGTGATCATTCCCAGGGACTGGGAATTCACTCCCTCCAGAGCTAGGTCAATCTAACTTAGGATAGCTCTGATTGGTTAAAAGTATATCCTTTGGAGCAGCTAGTTGGTACAGTGTATAGAGCACAGGACCTAAATTCAAATTGGCTCTCAGATACTTACTAACCTGTGTGACCCTGATTGAGTCCCTTAACCCCAACTGGCCCCCTCCAAAGAGAAAGTATGTCTTTTATACTTAGCCAAAATCTTCCCCCCATGTAATCTCCAATCCTTCTTGTTCCTTATTGGCAAAGGAGAACAATTCTAATCCTTCTACATGGCAGTATTTCATATATTAGAAGACATTATGTCCTCGCTAAGTTATATTTTATCTAGGGTAAATCCACCCGCCCACCCAGCTTGTTCTAGTGTTTGTTCTTTTTATAGCATGGTTATGGGTTCTTTCCAACCTAGTAGCTCTCCTCTGGAGAATGAGAACTTGATGTCTTTCTTACTCTCTGTTTGCCAGAACTGAACAAAGTACTACAAAAGGGGTCATAGCAGTACAGAATATGGTGGGACTATCGACTCAACTATTCTGAACATTATGCTTCTATTAATGCAGTATAATATCACATTAGCTATTTTAGCTGTCCTTATTTATTCAGATTGAGTTTCAGTCAATTCATCAAGAGCAGGGTTGTTGTTATTGTTGCTGTTCTTTTCAGCACTTACAATACATACCAGGCATTGTACCAAGTATCATAGATTCAAAGAAAAATAAAACATGGCCCCTGCCCCCAAGGAGCTTATATTCTAATGGGAGAGACAACATGAAAACAACTGTGTGCATATGAGATTGCATATATGTTCACATGTATATGTATGTAGTATGAATGTCTTCCCTCCCCAAAGGGAAGACACTAGACTCAAGGTAGAGAGTGGAAGGAGAGAAAGACCCTCAAAAGTCTGCTGCAGAAGGTGTGATTTGAGCTAAGGATTGAAGGAATATAGGGAAATTAGGAGGCAAAGATGAGGAGGGAGAGCATTCCAAGCATGGGGGACAGCCAGTGAAATGGTGTGGATGGAGTCAGGAGAGAGAATGTCACGTGTGAGAAATAAAAAGTCTTGTGTAACTGGCTTGTAAAATACTTGGAGAGGAATAAAATATAAGATTGGAAAGATAGGTAGAAAGGGGACAGGTCATAAGGGCTTTAAAAGCCAAACAAAAAGTTTTATTTCTGATTTTGGAGGGAGATAGGGAGCCACCGGGGTTTATTGAAGAAGGTGGTAATGTAGTCAGAAGTATGCTTTAGGAATGTCACTTCGATACCTTAGTGGGGGATGGACTGGACTGGGGAGAGACACTGCAGCAAGACCCACTAGCCGTCTAGTGCAATAGCTCAGGAGTGAAGTGACAAGAGACTGCACTAGGGAGGTAGCAACACCAGAGGAGGAAAAAGAGCATGTGTTGCAGAGGTTACAAAGGTAGAAATGACAGCACTTGGCAAAGGATTGAAGAGGGACCAGGGAGGGAGAGTGAAGAGTAGAGAATCACACCTGGGTTATGAGCCTAGATCATTGGGAAGATAGTGGTACTCTTGGAAGTGAAATGGGTTTGAGGGAGAAGATAATACGTTCAGTTTTAGACATGTTCAGTTTAAGATGTCTATGGGATATCCAGTTTGAGATATCTAATATATGGCTGGAAACATGAGAATGGAGGTCAGGAAAAAGAATAGGGCTGTTAAATAGACTTGAGAATCATCTGCATAGAGATGATAATTAAATCTATGTGAGCTAATGAGCTCACCAGGAAAAATAATATGGGAGTAGAGAAGGGGGCCTAGAACAAACTTTGGGGAACCGCTGTGACTCAAAAGTGTGACGTGGATGAAGATAAAGGAGACTGAGAAAGAGCAGTCTGACGAGTAAGAAGAGAATCAGAAGAGAGCAGTAGTCACAAAAACCTAGAAAGTACAAGAGGGAGATCAACAGTGTCAAAGAGTGCAGACAGGTCTAGGAAGATGAGGACTGAAAAGAGGCTGTGAGATTTGGCAAATAAGAGATCATTGGTATCTTTGCAGATACCAGTTTCTCTCTGCGGAGAGTCAAGAACAGAGTGAGGGGCCAGGAAGAGGAAGCACAATTTATGCGTGACTTTCTTAAGCTTTGCCAAAGGATATAGGATGATAGATGGCAAGGACGGTTATATCAAGCGAGGGTTGTGCTTGTAGGTAGCTGGGAAGCTGCCAATACATTGAGAGAGAAAATAAGTGAGAGAGTGAAGATGACAGAGAGGAAATCTACTGGAGAAGACAGGATGGGATGGAATCATTTGTAGAAGTAGAGTGGTTTGCTTTGACAAAGAGAAAGACTAGCATCTCATGTAAGTCAGGGATGAAGGAAGAGATAGTGAGAGAGGACATCTGAGTGATGTGAGATTAGGAGAATGGGAGAAGAGTCAATAAACTGTGAGGTAAGTTCTTCTCCTGAGAGAGTGAGGGAGAAGGGATGTCATGGGAGGCTTAAGGATAGATGAAAAGGTTTGGAATAGCTACTATATTGATTGGTATAGTGTATCAATTAGGCAGGTGTAAAAGGATTGCTTTGCTGCAGGGAGGGCTCAGTTGAGATTACATAAAATATATTTGCAGTGGAACCAGTAAGTATAGTTTTGTTTTTTTCCTCCAGCTCTATTTTGTAGTTATGTAATTAGCGATGAAGATAGTAGATGCAATCCAAGTGGGAGTAACCCAAAGTTGGGGCTTGGCAAGACAGAATCAGTGATACGACAAGTGGGCAAAGGACCCAAGTATTGAGGAAAGTGTAAACCTGAAATGATTCACAAAGAGGTCATAGTAGGAAAGGGAAACAATTGAGGCCAGTGTAGAGGTGATGGCCTAGCAAAGAACAAAAGAGTGGAGAGATTAGAAGTCATGGTGAGGACAAAGAACATAGGGGTCATAAGGCAGAGGGAAAGATAAAATGATAAAGGATTATAATCAGTTAAAGAAATTTAAGAGTTCTTGAAATGCCTCAAAAGAGAAGAGATTACTAGTAATGGTGGTAGATAAAGATTCTTAAAGTAGAAAGGAGTATTCTGACTCCTCCATCACAACTAGTAAATAAAGGAGATATGAGGAAAAGTACGACCAGTATAGGAAAGTGTATCCATGAATACCTTGCCAGGAGGAAGACAGGTCTCAGTGGGTATAGTGGGTGTGGGAGAGACAATATTTAAGTGCATACTATGTGCCAGGAACTGTACTGAGTGCCTTATAAATATTGGAGAGAGTAGGAAAAGAAAGATGTAAGATGAAAGCAAGTTTGTTAACTATGGGGTGGCCATTCCAGAGAGCACAGTGGAAGGAGTGGGTAGATCTGGAGTGGAACATTTGGGAGGCAGAGTTAAGGGGTATAAAAGTAAAAATATGAGCAGTGGGTAATGGGAATGGGGTTTGTGGCTAGGCGTTTCGAATTCTTGACATTGAGAGTGTATGATGGAGCAATAGAAAGCTAAGAATCACTGAATGAGTCCAGGAAGATTGTTAGTGGCTGGAGATAACTCCATTGAGGGTGTAGGTGATTAGGTTATTCAAGGTCTGTCCAGCCTTGTGGCAGGAGGTGCTGTTGTGTCTTGTGAGGCTCAGGATGACTGACTTACAGAAGGCAGGAATAGGGAAGAAATGGTCTAGCAGAGAACAGGCAGGAGGAATTTGCAATTCAGGAGGGTTTGTTCCAGGAATAACAGGATAAGGATGAACACAGTTGGGTTGGATGGAGGAATTAACACAGGGATCTCTGGGAAGTCTAAGTACCAAGGAAGCCACAATCAGGTGAATTGGATCCGGAATATGGAACTGATTGCATTTGATTAAGTTCCCAGGTCACCTATACTCACTTCTCTCCTGGTTTCTCTTTAACCTCTTTGGATTTAGTGGAATCTTCATCCAGCTACAGTGGTTGTTCTCCCAAACTTCTGTCATGGACCCTTTTCTCTCCTCCCTGTACGTTATTTTGCTTGGTGATTTCATCAGCTCCCATGGATTCAATTATCATCTCTATGCAGATGATTTTCAAATCTATTTGCTAGCCCTAATCTCTCTCCTGACCTCCAATCTCACATGTCTAACTGCCTATTGGATATCTCAAATTGGTTATCCCATAGACATTTTAATTTCAATGTGTCAAAAACTAAACTCATTATCTTCCTCTTCCCCGAACTCTCCCCTCTTCCTAAATTGCCTATTACTTTTGGGGGTACCACCATCCTCCCAGTCACCCAGGCTTGCAACCTAGGTGTTATTCTTTACTTCTCACACTCACTCACCCACCAGTATCCAATATATTGCCAAGTCCTATCATTTTTATTTTCATAAAATCTCTCTTATATACCTCCTTCTCTCCTCTAATATTGCCGCCACACTTGTAAAGGGTCTCATCTTCATACTCCTGGTCTATTGCAAAAGGTACCTAGTTGCTTTCCCTGCCTCATTTCTTTCTAATCCAGTCCTTAATGCTAGGACTGATCACTCTTTGGATCTGGTCAGACAACCAGTTATGAATCAACTTAAAGATATTGTTATTTGGTGATCATCAAGGGGTATCATGAGAGACAGAGGCTTATGTAAAATGCCTTGTTGAAATCCAAGAAAATTACAGCATCCTCCTAATCAAGAATCCCTGCACATCAACAAGCATTTATTAAGTATGTCTGGCAGGCATGGTGCTAAGTAAAATGTGAAAATATAAATAAAATATATTATTCTATGACTTGGTCTCAATGAACCGATGATAGTAATTGACACAAATCACCACTTTCATAATCTATTCTGGATTTCACTAGGAATTGATGTTAAGCTCCCTGGCCTATAAAATGAAGAATCCGTCTTCTTTTTAAGATCTGGGCCAATCTTGCCCCATCTTCAGACCTGGAGTACCTCTCCTCCTTTCCATAGTGCCTCAGAAATTACAAAGAACAATTAGAAAGTCCTATCTGCTCCTTCTTTCAATACCCTAGGTTGAAATCCACACATCTCACTCAACTCCCTGAAGATTAGGTATTCTTCTTCCATTTCCTCACTTATCTTAGATTTTGTGTTCTCTATTAACCATTTACTTGAACAGAATGATGAGAAAGCAATGATTGTTAGTAGGTAATTCTTTTTCCTCTGTTTTCTCTCATGTCTCATCTGTAGGCAGAGCACGTGGGCACACATGCGCGACACGCGCGCGCGCACATGTGTGTGTGTGTGTGTGTGTGTGTGTGGTTGCTTAGTCATAGATAGAAAACTGATTTAAAGAGAAAATAAAAGAGGAAGATAAGCAGACACTTCCCTGGATGAAATATTAACAATGGGGTCTCTCAGGAATCAATTCTGGAACAATTCTCGTTTAGCATTTTTATCTGTAAAAAAGAAATACACAGTGAAATCTCTATTTGCTGACGTCAAATCTGAATTTGCTGAAGACACTAAGCTCTTCCAGGCAGAAAAATGTAAAAAACAAATATGGAAAGACTTGGACTTAGGAAGGAAAACATTATCTACCCTCAGAGAAACGGAGGACAAACACATATAGCACGGTCTTATATAGACGCATATGTGTATATATAAGCATAATTATAGATCTCTAAGTGTATGTATGTGTATGTTTGTGTGTATATGTGTATATATGTATGTATGTGTTTGTATATATATACACACATACATATATATCCACGATTAATTGTAGGCTTCTTGGGGGAGGGGAGTAGGAAGGGGGAAAAAAAGAACAAAGTAAAAAGGGCACAACAGAGAACAAAAGAAAACTTACAAAGAAGCAAAGAAAAGTTGATAGCTTTGAACACAATGTATAGTATTTATTATATAGGCTTTCTTGAAATGAAAATTTATTGCTCCATATTTTGAATTCTCTCTTATGTTCTGCTGTGTACATAGTAATGCTTTTTATTTTTTTCTTATTTTGTATCTATAGCTAAGTTTTAGTATTTAAGTTTATAATATGTTTATTTTTCTTTTCTCATTGTGTATTTAAGTTTTGGAAATTAAAAAATAAAAGAAAAATGCCATGCTGATGAGGTACACTATAGAAAGACTAGGTTATATAAGTAGGTAGAAAAGTAAAAGTTGATCTTCATTATAAGAAATTTGGGGGAAAATAATATAAACTATTCTAGGTTTTGAGTGATCAGTTATGACTCAAGATTAGACGAACCAATGAACAAGGAGTGACTAAACGTCTGTATGCCCAGCCTTGTGTGTGTTACATGTTATAGGAAAAACGAAAGAAAAATTATACTGTGTCGTTATCCTCAAGGAGCTTACACTCTAGCTATAGAGACAAAATAAGCAGGCATAAAGGAGAGAACAATTAAGTGCTAAACTAAATGTAACTGTGCTAAACTCAAATCAGGATGGTGCAATGGCTACAAAGCTGACCTAAAGCCTACTCCAGGAAGACCTTGGTTCAAGTCCCACCTATCACCATGCTGGCTCTGTGACCCTGGTTAGAGTACTTAACCTTTTAGGGAATCTCTATGACTCCAAGTTGCAGAGGAAGTACTGACTTGCATTGATTTAAGGAGTTCCCTCACTTGAAAGTTCCCTATATCAATGAAATCACACATCCAGCTCCTATCCTTAGTTTATCTTTATTCTTTGATCCATTATTTGTGTTGACCTGGAGAAGATGAACAAAATATGGGAAACTTACCCCCAAAAGGCAATTAGAAGCAAAAGGAAAAAACCTTCACCCAACTTCATACAAAAAAAAATGTGATGTTGCTGCCCCTGAAGATCTAGATGCAGTTACAGCGGCTACACTAAAAAATCAAATTAAGAAAAAGACCCAAAAAAAGTGATGAAAGTCAAAATAGAAGCAATATCTCTTTCTGAGCAAATTCTAGGGCAGCGAATAGTTTTGGGAACTCTCCAACAGAAGGAAATTCAAGAGAACTTTGAGCAGAGAGTTCTCATTCTTTTTTGTATCATGGACACCTCCTTTGACAGTTTGGTGAAACCTATGAATCACTTCTCAGAATAATGTTTTTTAAATTAATCAAATAAATAAGATTACCAGGGAAACACATTATATTGAAATATCAATCAAGATGTTGCTTTTAAATTTAGAAGCTGATAATTTTTTTACTTGACTTAATGATAATTTTATCCTTTAAAAGGTGGAAGAATTTACAAGAGGACCTGCTATTCTAGACCTGACTAGAGAACTGTTTCCTGAAGTGGGAATAAAGGAAACCTTGAAAGGAAATAGCCATTCCTGTTTAGGATTCATGACAGAGAAGAGGAAAGCTGAGTCTAGACTGACACATATCCAAAGTTTGGGGATAAGCCATTTCAAGGAGTTCAGAGAAAGAATGGGTAGGATCATCCCATAATACTAAGGGTAAAATAAGCCTCAGAGTATGGGAATTTCTCAAGAGTGAACTTGTTCGAGTCATTAGCCTGAAATGAACCAGATACCAACATACCAAAATAACCAATGATTTAGATTGGCAAACCATTGGCACCAATTATAGGGTATAGATTTAGAACTTAAGGGACCTTAGAGATCACTGCCTTTCATTTTACAGATGGGGAAAGTGAGGCTCTAAGGACTTAAGTGATTTGCTCAAAGTTAATAAATATCTGAAGCAAAACCTGAGCCCAGTTCTTCCTGATTCCAAGTCCAGGATCCCATACATGAAATTACTTTTGAGGAAATCTTTTGAGGGAATCTTTGAAATACCATGGAAACTATTCATTATTTGAAAAGTGCCCTAGGACTAAATACTGGCAAATGTCCTATCAAAAGGAAGAAGAGAGTAGGATTTTTAAATTATAGACTAATTAGCTTGACTTAATTTCTGGCATAAATTCTAGAGAGGATTTGAAAAAGGAAGCAACACTAAGAGCCAGTATGGCTTCATTAAGAATAGGTTGTACTATAGGGCAGCTAGGTGGCACAGTAGACAGTACGCTGGTCTTGGAGTCAGGAGGACTTTAGTTCAAATCTGGCCTCAGACACTTGACACACTTACTAGCTGTGTGACCTTGGGTAAGTCACTTAACCCTGATTGCCTCACCAAAAAGCAAAACAAACAAACAAACAAACAAATAAGAATAGGTTGTACCATACTAACCTCATTTGATGGAACTCAGGAGGGTTAGACAGAAAAACAGATGATTTAGGGGAGACAAGGTAGCTGTCTTAAAGTACTTGAAGGGTTGTTGTATGGAAAAGAGATTAGACTCGTTTCTTCTGGGCTCCAGGAGGCAGAACTATGACCAATGGGTAGAAGTTGCAGAGATAGAGATTTGCTTGAGGAAAACTTCCTCAAGGTTAAGAGTTGTCCAAAAGTGCACAGGTCAGGTTTGGGGAATAGTGAGTTCTTTATCATTAGAAGTGTTCAAGTGGAGGCAAGATGACAACTGGTCGACTGCTGCAGAAGTATCATAGGATCAAAGATTTAGAGCTGGAAGGGACCTTGGAGACAGACCATCTAGTCTGACCCCTTCCCAAGGTCACACAAATAGTAAATAGCAGAGCAAGGATACAAATCCAGGGCCAGTGACTCCAAACCCAGCACCCTTTCCCCTGTACCAATTCCTGTTCAGGCATGAGTTGAATTAGGTCATCTCTGAGGTTCTTTTCTGCTTGGAGATTCTTTGATTCTATCTTTATTGACACCTCAAAGATTAGAATTAGATGACCCCAATGAAGCTTGAAAGGGGATCCCTGGCTCCAGGAATGAACACAATAAAGCCATCTTAGAGATAAGATCCAATTTTAGTCACAGAGGCATTTGGAGAAAGGTAGTCTATAATCTCCCTTTAGCTTATCTCCCTTGTGTTGTGTGTACAGAAGCCCACACAGATGCATATAAAAGATGGTGGGAGGTGGTTTCTAAGGAAGCAAACCCTATCTATTCTGCAGTACAGCTCTTCATTCCTGCCCAGTTCTCCCTGCCCTTCCCCCAGGAGTTGGGCTTGATGTGGGGCCAAAGGTGTGGGACAACTGGCAGATTTCCATGGCTTCACCAGAGACCTCAGAGCTCAAGCTGTGGGGGCCTTCCACTAGATGGTAAAGAAAGGGAAACACAGATAGTGAAGCAATCTGAATTCATGAAGGGCCAGAGGCAGAAAAAGGCAGGTTACAAGAGAGATCAGTTACCAGTTTGTCAGACACAAAAGGCCAGCTGCAAAGAAGCACTATTGTGGCTGAGCATTCGGCTACAATGAGTCATCTGAATGTAAAGGAGTGGGCAGACTGCATGGCCTAAGTTAAGGTCACCAGGAAAGGGCAGGTCAAAGAAAGGACCTGAGCTGGAGCAAACAGTGCTCGCTCGCTATTTGCCCTTCTATGAGCTGGGTGGAGCAGTGATCTTTTTTTTCCCTTAACTGGGTAAAATAAAAGTCCCCACTCCCCTGAAATGGATGTGCCCAGCTGTGGAGAGTTCCTGAAAAGGAGTCAATTATGTCTGGATTGTAGAAGACATTGCCTCTCCCTGACCTGAGCTCAAATCTAACCTCAGACTATGTGGCCCTGGGCAAATCACTTATCATTTCTCAGTCTCAGTTTCCTCACCTGTAAAATAATAACATCTGTATTTACATCTTGTGAGGATAAAATGAAATACTTGTAAAATACTTTGCAAATTTTAAGGAACAATAGAAATGCTAGCTATCATCATCCTCACCATCCTCATCCTCATCATCATCATGCGATACAGTGGCTAGCATGCTAGATTTGTAATGAGAAAAACCTGAGTTGAAAATCTGACTCAGACACATTAGTTGTATGACCCTGGGCAAGTCACCTAACTACTCTCAATCTCTGTTTCCTTGTCTATAAAGTGGAGATAATAACAACTACTTTCCAGTGTTATTGTGAGGATAAAATGAGATACTATTTGTAAAGCACTTTGCAATCCTTAAAGCACTATATAAATGCTAGCTGTTATTATTATTACTTATATAGCACAGTGACTATCCTACTAGACTTGGAATTAGGAGTTCAAATCCTGTCTCAGACATTTATTAGCTGTGTGATCCTAGGATAATCTCTTAACTTCTTTCAGCCTCAGTTTCTTCATCTGTAAAATAGTGATAATAATAGCAACTACCTTATAGGCTTGTGCCAGGATCAAATGAGATAACATAGGTATGGCTCTTTACAAACCTTAAAAAACTATCTAAATATGGATATTATTATTATTATCATCATCGTCGTCTTTATTAAACACTGATAAGCCAGAGTGCAACCAAAAAATGGTTATCAAGATCAAGAGGAGATTTTAAACTATGTCAGACAAGGGAAGGTTGAAGGAACTGGGTGTTTCAGCTGGAGAGAGAAGACTAATTGCTTAAAAGACTATCAGAGAGAGAAGTTACTAGACTCATTCTGTTTGGTCTTGGAGAAGAGAATTAATACCAGTGGGTGGAAGTTATAGGGAGAGAGATTTGAGCTCAATTTGAGGGAAAGTTTCCTAATACACGGAACTGGCTGAAAAATGGAACAGGCTGCCTCAGTAGGAAGTAACCATCCCATCACTGGAGGTCTTTGAGCTGTTGTCTACTTGTTGGGAGTGTTGTATGGGAGAGTCTTGTTTAGGTAGAAAATGAGCTAGATAAACTAGATGAGAACTCTGGGACTCTATGAAAGTTAAGAGCTGGAAAGGACCTCTGTGGGCATCTAGTCTGACCCATTCATGAAAGGAATCTCCATCCTAACACGTTCAATAATTGTTAATTGTTTGTCCAGCTCAGGGGTGGGGAACTTGCAGCCTTGACGCCACATCCTCAAGCGTGACCCTTTGACTGAACCCAAACAAGGGCCATGCTTGAGGGACCTAGAAGGCCAAATGAGGCCTTGAGGCTGCAGGTTCCCCACCCCTGGTCCAGCCTTTGCATGAAGGCCTCTCAGGAGTAGGTACCTTCACTTCTCAACATAGTTTACTTCGCTTTTGGATAACACTAACTGTTAGAAAGTTTTTCCTGACGTCTAACCTAAATCGGGCTTTTTGCAATTTCCAAAGATGGAGCATCACATGTGAGAAGCAGCCACTAGAGTAGTTGTTATTGTTCATCCTTCATTTCAAAGGGGACTGATGACATCATCACAGGTGATGTCTTGACTTGTGAGTGAATAAGATTTAAGTGAGGCAGAGTTGCACAAAGTCACCAGCCTCACTGTCTCTTAGAGGCATTGAAATCCAGTGGCAAGACAAAGATCAAGATGACCAGTGATGGCGCAGGAGGCAGTGGATGACCTTGATGTCTTTAATGTCTGACCAAGATCTAAGCACCTCACAACACCTGCTTCAGCAGCCATCATGGCTACTGAAAGAAATTGTTCTCATCTGCCTATTCTACCGGGGGAAGTCTTCCCATGCTTCCCTACTCACCAAAGGGTTGGAGGCCTGTTATTACCCTCAACCCAGTTGATCCCATCCGTAGAGACAGTTTTACCAGGGCATGGTCGCTGTATGTGCTATAGGTTCTTAGAGCCACAGGTGAGAGTTGGGTGAAGGTGGACACCAAATACGGATGAGCTTCTGAAAAGGGCTCCGTAAGCCCTCACATCAAAGGGGTCAGTCCTCCACAAATACACCCCAAGTAGGGCAGCATAGCAGTACTATAGAATGTTTGGAGGGTAGAAAATACATTGAAAGTACAGAAAAACATGAAGAAGCCAGGTTATGAAGGGTTTTAAATACCAAATGGAAGCATTTGTATTTGATCCCAGAGGTGATATTAGGATCATGGGTCCAAAGCTGGAAGAAAGTTCAGAGGCCATCTCATCCAACCCCTCATTTTTCAGCTGAAGAAACTAAGACCCAGGAAGTCTTGTCCAAGACCATACAGATCATCAGCATCCTAGGTAGAATGTGAACCTCTGTTCCTCTGATTCCACAGCCAGTGCTCTTTCCAATATACCGTGTTGAAGGGACTTCAAAATCAAGGTCAAAGTCATCACCTTCCTGGAACCCTGGAGTTTCCCAATCCAATCTAACAAGCATTTGTTTGTTAAGCATTTACTATTTGCCAGGCACTATTGATACAAAGATGAAACAAAAAGCATCATGGCGGAGACAGCGCGCTGTAAGAGAAGGAATGATGATGTTGGAGTGAGAGGACCTGGTCAAGCCTTCCATCTGATGCTGTGTGACTTTAGGCAAATCACAATCTCCCTGGCCTTCAGTTTCCTCATTTGTAGAATGGACTAAATGACCTCTGAGGGAAGTTCAGGCTTATAATCCTGGGAGAGTACTTAACCTGAAGGAGCCTTCTATTAGCAAAATACAACACGTATACAATTGGGTATATAAATTGGCAGCACGGTAGTATGGTGGATAGAGTGCTGGGCATGGAGAAAGGAAGGGCTGGATTCAAATCCTGCTTACTAGCTGTGTGACCCTGGGCGAGTCACTTAACCCTGTTTGCCTCAGTTTCCTTATCTATAAAATGAAGATAATAAGAGCACCTACCTCTCAGTGTTGTTGTGAGACTCAAATAAGATATTTGTAAAGTGCTTAGCATAGTGCCTGAAACATAGTGGGTGCTATATAAATGTTAGCTATTGTTATATTATATTGTATATTATTATATATTATATAAATGTTAGCTATTAATAAGAATTTGAGGGGGAAAAGAAGCACTGGGGACAGCTGGGAGGATCAGAAAAGTCCTTCCATAGGAAATAGCACTCGAACTGAACCTTGAAGGAAGTCGGGGATTCTAAGAGGCCAAAGTGAGGAAGGAAAGCATCCCAGTGATGGAGTGGGAGGTGAGGGAGGAGAAAGGGGTGTGACTTGTACAAAAGCACAGGAATAGGAAATGCCATGTTGAATATGAGGAGCAAACAGACCAGTTTGGTTAGAACACAAGGTGTGTAGAGGGGAAATGTGAAATGTAGAATGTAGAATAACCTTGGAAACATAAATTGGAGCCAAATTTTGAGCACTACTGATCCTCCATGCTCTCTAACATATCTTAAATTACTGTGAGCTTTATTTCTTTGAACTTTCAATGAGTTATTTTTTTTTAAAGTTGCTATCAAAGGAGCTGTGGGTTGTTGGGTGTTTTTTGTTTTGTTTTGTTTTGTTTTGTTTTTAACTTTTAACTTAGTAATCTGTTCCTAACCAAGATCCATTTTGTTTGCTTTCTGATTTTCTGGGAACAATTCTTAAGAAATAAATAAACAGAGTGGAACCCATTGGGTAGAAATAATGAAGAAAATATGTTAACAAAAATGTGAATGTGTCTTAGAAGTCAAAGCTAAATTTAAACGTAGCATGCTAATTAAAGGTCGTGTTTTTGAGAGGTTTGGACAGACATTTGCTGGTAACATAGCCAAAAGGCCTCTCAAGTAAATACTGACTCCAATTAAGGCACTTAGCATTTGTTTCAACTTCTTGTAAGCTAGATATAGATTCAAGGGCAGTAGCTCCAGAGTATGCATCAAGGCAGGAGGGGGAATAGAGATAGAAATCATAGTTTGTGAGGCCAGAGGAATGAATTTCAATGCCAATCCCTTCATTTGCCAAATAAGATGATATGAGACTAGCTGATCTTCAAAGTCCCTTCATGTTCTTTGTTCTGCCCTTTGACCCTAGCAGATTCTCCCCCATTCCACTTCCAAAACCTAGCACGGACACAGTTATTTAGTACTCATGGCCATGGGAGCTAAGGAAACCAATACAGAACAGGTCACAAAGATCAAATTAAGCCCATGTGCTAGGGAGAGGTCCTTCAAGGTTAGGGTTCAAGCACATTGCTGTTATGCCTGTTCTTTGGATAAATAGTGGAATTTATCCTCCAGGCTGACAATTTGACATTCCTTGCAAACACTAAGTTCACTTAACAATGCAAAAAGAGACTTTGTAAAAAGAAGAAAAAAGCCATCAGTCTGGGTAAACTTTAACTCATAACTAACTCGGAGTTCTAAAGATCCCAAAGTACACTGTGGACACCCACATCAGACCATAACAACGACATTACAGTAAAGTTGTTAGCTTGAGGACTTTTTGAAAAATCAGTAGACTGAGAGGTATTTATCAAGCATCTAGCTTTAGTTGTATTCCCAGTACCTAGCACTTTGTCTAACACCTCTTCTATGCTTAATAAATGCTTGTTGATTGACTGACCACCTGTTTTGTTTCTAGAGCTCTCTTGGATGCTTCAGTACACACACACAGAAAAAAGCATGAAATATCATCCCTGCAAGTCCAAATTCATGAATGTGGAGGTGGTTCTTAGGAAGGCAGGGATTGTGGAAGCTAGGTGGCACAGTGAATAGAGTGCTGGGCCTAGAGTCAGGAAGACCTGAGTTCAAATTCAGCCTCAGACACTTACTAGCTATATGACCCTGAGAAAGTCACTTAACCCTATCTGCCTCAGTTTCCTCATCTGGAGAATGAAATGGCAAACCACACCAGTATCTTTGGTAAGAAAACCCCAAATGGGGTCATGAAGAGTCAGACCTGATTAGAAAACAACAACAACAACAGAAATTTATGCTAGTCACAAAAAAAGATTTTAAAAAAGCACAAGTGATTGAACTTTTGAACAGAATTCCAAAGAAGCCGAGGAATTCTTGCATGGTTTAGATTACAGTTCTGCCTATCACAATATTCAAGGAGTTATTTGGGGAGAGAAGATATATATGCAAAAAAAAGTTAAATAAAAATGTAAACTGTCACTGGGCAAGCTATGATTGTGTCCAATGAGTGGAGACTAGAAGCACCATTATTTTATGGAAGGAAGAGATCACCATGTGTTGAAGTGGTTAGGGAACACTTCCTAGTGGAAACTGACCCAGCCCTTCAAAGATGGGAAATAACTGAATGGCAGAGAGAGGTAGTGGAATCACTCCAAGCATTGGGGATGGTGTATAAAAAGTCAGTGATCCAGGAAATGTGTGTTTGGAGCACAGAGAGAAGAGGGTGATGCGAGATGGGTGAAGGGGAATTCAAGAGATAAGATCAGAGATAATCTAGAGAACCTTGAATGGCAGGTTACTAAAGATTCTTGAAACATTTTTTAAAAACATTTTAGAAACATTTAAAAAAAACAACAGAGATTTAGATGTCTAGTCCCACATAGACAAGAAGAGCAATGGTTAGTGAGTAGATAGTAAGAGAGCACGTAGCTGCCACAGTGATATTAGGTCACCGAGCCTAGTGTATTACTATAGGAAGTTAAATCCCTTATGCCGGTTTGTCTTCTTTCGTGTCTAGCATAAATTTCTACTGTTGTATTTTAAGCCTATTCCTTCCACCTCTGCTCCTTGGGAATGGTCACTGCCTTTCTTAGAACCACCTCCACATGTTTGAATTTGAACTTGTAATATTATGGACAGTATAGTAGTATACAAAGAGCAGTGGCTTAAAAACAAATATTAAAAATTGTTTTTACATGTAACTGGGGAAAAATACTAAATAAAATAATTTAAAAAAAAAAAGAGCAGGGGGTCTCATTTAGGTTGAGATCCTTGTGTGACCCTGGGCAAATGACTTAATCTTCCTGGGTCTCAGTCTTCTTATTGATAAAATGAGGCGTTTGGACTGCCTGTCCTATGAGGCCTATTCCAGCTCTGGCTGTGGTCTAAGTGTCAACTAAATGTAGAGGCTGTTGTGATAATTGTGTTTTTCAGACAGAGAAGGGGAAATATTACTAGAGACGGCAATGGGAGGCTAGTGAATGAGGCAGAAGGGAAAGCAAGACTTTTCTGGATTCACAGGGAGATTTTAGTGCCATAATTCTGGAAGAGAAAATAAGAAGTGGATCTTTTGGTGACAATGGCTCAAGGAGTCATTCCACAATTGCTTCATTCAACTTTTCAGTCACTACTTAAACGGTGCACGGAAAAATAAGATTGCTGCTTGAAAAATTGAGTTAACTGTCCTAATTGTCCATTTTGCTTTGCCCATAGCAACTTGGTTTCTTTTTTGGCTAGACAATGGGGTTAAGTGACTTGCCCAGGATCACACAGCTAGTAAGTGTCAAGTGCCTGGGGCCGGATTTGAACTCAGGTCCTCCTGACTCCAGGGGCAGTGCTCTCCCCACTGCGCCACCTAACTGCCCCTGTTCCTTTTTTTTAATGAAATACTTATTTTTAATATTTATTTAAAATTGTTTTTAATTCTAAATTCTCTCCTTTCCCCACCCATTGAGAAAGCAAGCAATAATTTATCAATTATACCTCTGAAATCATGCAAAAGTTATTTTCATTTTAGCTATGTTGCAAAAAAAAAAGCAAGAAAAATAAATAAAGTGAAAAAAGTATGCTTCAATCTAAATTCAGAGTTCATCATCTCTTTCTCTGGAGGTAGATAGCATTTTTCATTATGGGTCCTTTGGAATTGTCTTGGATCATTATATTATTTAAAGTAGCTAAGTCTTTTACAGTTGATCATCATTACAACATTGCTGTTACTGTGTACAATGTTCTCCAGGTTCTGCTCATTTCACTTTGCATGAATTCATGTATATCTTACCAGGTTTTTCTGAAACCATTCTGCTCACTGTTTCTCATAGCACAATAGTAGTCCTTCACAATCATATGCCAGAACTTTTTCAGCCATTCCCCAATTAATAGGCATCCCCTCAATTTCCAATTCTTTGTCACTATTAAAAGAGCTTCTATAAACATTTTTGTACATATAGGTCCTTTTCCTTTTCCTTTTTCTTTTTGGGATACAGACTTAGAAGCAGTATTGCTGAGTCAAAAGGTATGCACAGTTTGATAGACCTTTGGACATAATTCCAAATTGTCCTCTAGAATGGTTGGACCAGTTCACAACTCTACCAACAGTGCATTTAGTGTCCCTATTTTCGCACATCCTCCCTAGCATTTGTTATTTTCCTTTTTTATCACGTCAGCCAATCTGAGAGTGTGAGGTGGTATCTCAGAGTTGTTTTAATTTACCTTTCTCTAGTCAAAACTGCTTTGGAGCATTTTTTCATATGACTATAGATGGCTTTCATTATTTTCTTGCTGGATTTTGTTGGTAATATATAGAAATGCTGGTATAGGTGAAACCAAGGTGACAGATTAGGGGCAAGTGATAATTTCAGATTCATCAGAATGCTTGAAAGTCATGATCAAAGGGTCTAGACATCTTATTTCAAGAAATTATCAAGGAAAATTGCCTCAGCATCCTAGAACCAGAGAATAAAATTGAAATAGAAAAAATACACCTGTCACCTCCTGAAAGAGATCCCAAAATGAAAACACTCAGGAATATTATAGCCAAAGTCCAAAGCTCATAGGTCAAAGAGAAAATTCTTCAAGCAACCAGAAAGAAAAAATTCAAATATTGTGGAGCCAGAGTCAGGATCACACAAGATTTAGCAGCTTCCACATTAAAAGTGTGCAGGCCTTGGAATATGATATTTCAGAAGGCAAAAGAACCAGGATTACAACCACAAGTAACCTACCCAACAAAACTGAATGTAATCCTTCAGGGGGAAAATGTATATTTAATGAAATAGAAGACTTTCAAACATTCCTAGTAAAAAGACCAGAGCTGGATAAAAAATCTGACATTCAAACACAAGACTCAAGAGGAACATATAAAGGTAATCATGAAAGAGCAATCATAAGAGACTTAATAATATTTAACTATTTACATTCTCATATGGGAAAATGATACATGTAACTCTTAAGAACTTTATCATTAATAGGGCAGTTATAAGGAATCTACATAGACAGAGGGCACAGATATGAGTTGATTATGTTGGGATGATATAAAAAAATGAAGACATGAGAAGGAGGGATACAGTGAGATAAAGGGAAAGGGAGAGGTAGAATAGGGAAAATTATCTCACATAAAAGAGGTGCAAGGAAGAGCTTTTATAGTGGAGGGAAAAATGGGCAGGAGGAGGATGGGAAACATTTAAACCACACTCACATCTAAATGGTTCAAAGTTGGATATAGAAATCCATCTTAACCAACAGGGAAATAGGAGGAGAAGAAAATAGAAGAAAAGGGAGAACAATAAAAGGGAGGGTGGACTAAGGAAGGCAGTGGTCAGAAGCAAAACAGACTTTTGAGGAGGGTCAGGGTTAAAAGAAAGAGAGAAGAAAAAAAACAGAGAAAATGGGATGGAGGGAAATAAACAGTTAGTAACCATAATTGTGAATGTGGATGGGATAGCATTCATAAATGAAAGCAGATAGAAGAATGTATTAGAAACCAGAATCTAGCAATATGTTGTATACAAGAAATATATGGAATGGAGAGACATACATGGAGTAAAGATCAGGGGCTGGAGCAGGATCTATTACGCTTCAACTAAGGTTAAAAGAAAAAGCAGAGTGGACAGCTAGGTGACACAGTGGATAGAGCACTGGCCCTGGAGTCAGGAGGACCTGAGTTCAAATCTGACCTCAGACACATAACACTCACTAGTTGTGTGACTCTGGGCAAGTCATTTAACCCCCATTGCCTCACCAAGAAAAAAGAAAAAGAAAAAGAAGAAAGCAGAGATAGAAAGTGTGACTATAGACAAAGCAAAAATAAAAATAGATCTAATTAAAAGAGATAATCAAGGAAATTGCATTTTGCTAAAAATACTATAGACAATGAAGAAATACCAATACTAAACATGTATGCATCAAAAGGCATAGCATCCAAATTCTTAAAGGAAAGATTAAATGAATTACAGGAGGAAATGGACAGTAAAACTGTATTAGTAGGGGACCTCAACTTTGTCCTCTCAGAACTAGATAAATCTAACCATAAAATAAATGAGAAAGAAGTTAAGGAGATGAATGGAATTTAAGAAAAGTTAGATGTGATAGACCTCTGGAGAAAACAAATGGGAATGGAAATGAATATACCTTTTTTTCTCAGCTGTACATGACACCTTCACAAAAATTGACCTTGTATTAGGAGTAAAAATCTCACAAATAAATGCCAAAGGACAGAAATATTAAATGCACTCTTTTCAGGCTATAATGCAATAAAAATTACATTCAATAAAAGGCCATGGCAGCACAGATTAAAAATTAATTGGACATTAAATAATCTAATCCTGAAGAATCAGTGGGTCAAAGAATAAATCATAGAAACAATCAATAATTTCATTAAAGATATGGACAGTAACTGCAGCAAAAGCAGTATTTAGAGTATTTATTATATCTCTAAATGCATACATCAGTAAAAAAGTGAGCAAGAGAGAGAGAGAGAGAGAAAGAAAGAGAGAGAGAGAGAGAGAGAGAGAGGCTTAATAAATTGAGCATTCAATTTTTTAAAACACTAGGAAAAGAATAAATTAAAAATCCTCAATTAAATACCAAAATAAAAATCCTGAAAATCAAAGATAGGCTTAATAAAATTGAAAGTCAAAACAAAACAAAACAAAAATCGAGCTAGTAAAACTAGGAGCTGATTTTATGAAAAAAATTCAATAAAATAAATAAACCATTGGTTAATTTGATCTTAAAAAAGAAAGAAAACCAAATTACCAGTATCAAAAATGAAAAGAGTGAATGCACCACCAATGAATATGAAATTAAAGCAATTATTAGGATCTATTTTGCCTAATGATGTGCCAGTAAAACTGACAATCTAAGTGAAATGAATGAATATATATATATGCACACGTGCACACACACATGCACACACACACACACATATATATAGAGAGAAAGCAGATTAATCAAAACGGAAACAGAATACTTAAATAACCCTATTTTAGAAAAAGAAATTGAATAAGCCACAAATGAACTCTCTAAGAAAAAATCCCCAGAACCAGATGGATCTACAAGTGAATTCTACAAAACTTTTAAGAAACAGTTACTTCCAATACCATATAAACTATTTGAAAAAAAAAAAAACAGGTAAAGAGTCTTTCCAAATTCCTTCTATAACACAAATACAGTTTTGATACTTAAACCAGAGAACCAAAACAGAGAAAGAAAACTATAGAACAATTTCTGTAATGAAAATTGATGTAAAAATTTTAAATAAAATATAAGCAAGGAGATTATACCAACATATCACAAAGATCATCTACTACGGCCAGCTGGGATTTATACCAGATATGTAAGGCTGGCTCGATATAAAAAAAAACAAAACTATAAATATAATTGACCATATCAATAACAAAAACAAGAAAAATCATATGATTATCTCAATGCAGAAAAAGCTTTTGACAAAATACAAAACTCATTCTTGCTAAAAACACTAGAAAGCATAGGGATAAAAGGATGTTTCTTTAAAATGGTAAATGGTATCGATCTAAAACCAAGAAAAAGCATTATCTGTAATGGGGATAAACTAGAAGCCTTTCCAATAAGATCAGGGGTTAAGCAATAGTGTACTATTCAATAGTGTACTATTATTCAATATTGTATTTATATCTATAGCAGTAAGACAAGAAAAAGAAATTGAAGGAATAAGGATAGGCAATGAGGAAACAAAACTATCACTCTTTGCAGATGATATGATAGTATTTTTTGGGAACCCTAGAGAATCAACTAAAAAAACTAGTTGAAACAATTAACAACTTTAGCAGTGTTGAAGGATGGTAGCCATATATATCATCAGCATTTTTATATATTTTTTAACTTTTTATTATTTATTTATTTTTAATATTCTTTCTTAAATTTTGAGTGCCAAATTCTCTCTCTCTCCCTCTCACCCACTAAGAAGGCAAACAATGTGATACCACCTACCGTGATGCAAAACATATTTTCATATTAGTCATGTTGCAAAAAAGCAAGAAAAATAAAGAAAGTGAGAAAATTATACTTCACTTTGTATTCAGAGTTCATCAGTTCTCTCTTTGGAGGTGGATAGCATTTTTTAATCATAAGTCCTTCGGAATTGTGTTGGATCATTGTATTGATCAGAGAAACCAAGTCTTTTACAGTTGATCATCAATACAATGTTGTTGTTACTGTGCACAATGATCTGCTTCTTCTCATTTCACTTTGCATTAATTCACATATGTCTAACCAGGTTTTTCTGAAACCATCATGCTCATCATTTCTTATAGCACAATAGTATTCCATCACAATCATATACCACAACTTGTTCAGCCATTCCCCAATTGAAGAGTATCCCCTAAATTTCCAATTCTTTGCCACCACAAAAAGAGCTGACATAAACACATATATGTGTGTGTGTGTATATATGTATGTATGTGTATGTATATCCTTTTCCTTTTTATTTGATCTCTTTGGGTTATAAACTTGTGGTATTGCTAGATCAAAGTGTATGCACAGTTTTTTTGTCCTTTGGGCAGAGTTGGAAATTGACTTCCAGAACAACTGGACCAGTTCACAATTCCGCCAATGGTTTATTAATGTACCTTTTTTTCCCTCATCCCCTATAGCATTAGTCATTTCTGATAGGTGTGAGGTAGTACCTCAGAGTTATTTTAATTTTAATTTCTCTAATCAATAGTAATTTAGAGCACTTTTTTCATGTAACTATAGATAGCTTTGATTTCTTCTTCCGAAAACTGCCTGTTTATATCATTTGACCACTTATCAGTTGGGGAATGGCTCTCATGTTTTGTTTTGTTTTGTTTTTTACAAATTTGACTCAGTTCTATACTCAGTATGTATTTGAGAAATTAGATCTTTGTCAGAGAAACTTGCTGCAAAATTTTTTGATATTACTTCATTTCATTTACTAGCTATGTGACCCTGGGTAAATCACTTAACTCCTGCCTGCATAAAAGTGGAGGACATGGTAAATGACTCCAGTATCTTTGCCAAGAAAAACCCATGAATAATTGGTCCATGGGGTTGTGAAGAGTCAGACATGTTTGAACAACAATAACAACATTCTAAACTGGGTTCTCCTATTTACAGGGACCTTAAACAGGGTGGACTTTCCTGTAGATATAATCTCCCATTCCTCTCATTCAAATTCTACTTGAGCTGTTCAGAGGAAGGAAGGAGGAAAGGAAGGAAGGAAGGAAGGGAGGAAGGAAGGATACAAGCATTTATTAAGCACCTACTCTGCCAAACATTGTGGTAAGTACTTTACCAACATTAATTAATTTTATTTTCACAACAACCCTGGAAGGTAGGTGCTATTATTATTATCCCAATTTTATAGATGAGGTAACTGAGACAGGTAGAGGTTAGTAACTTGCCCAGGGTCGCACAGGTAGTAGGAACTGAAGCTAGATAGGAACTAGTCTTCCTGAGTCTAGGCTCAGTGATCTAACCACTGTGCTATTTAGCTGTCTCCACAGAGGCTCCACTTTTACTTGTAGATTTAATAATGTTTTCTATCACAATGCTAATATCAGTTGCTATTTTGGTCAATGCTATGTCTAGTTAAGAGAAGGCTAACACACTAAGACCAGCTGAATAGCAAATAGTGTCACATCTGCTCTTTTCACAATGCATCCCAAATACTTTTTAAAATAGAGTTGGTCTCTCAAGCTCCTTTCCTATTGCTTTCCCTGCCCCCAAAGCTAAGTGCCTATAGATTTTCTTTTAGCTGGGTTCTATAACTCCTTCAACAAAAATCAAACAGGATGCTGAGCGGTTTTCTTTCCCCTCCATCTGCGTGCAGTTCCTGGGGAATTCATAATGAGCAAACCAGGTGAGTTTCATTCTTGCAGTTTATCCTCTGTATCCTTACACAAGGACATCACTCGATTATTTTAGAATCTCATGGATTGTTAGAGCTGGAAAGGACCTTAGAGATCGCTTATGCCAATCTGCTCATTTTAGAGGTGAAGAAGAGGGTCAGGGAAATCAAATGACTTGATCAATACAACTAGTGAGTGGGAGAGATATGACTCAAACGTTTATCTCCTGATTTCCAGCCCAGTGCTCCTGCCAATACAGCATGCTGCCAATTGGGTTCCCAAGTTTTGTTCTGACACTTGCATTAGATGGAATACCAATAATCTGCCTGCTTTGGTATAAAGAAGAAAAAGTGTTCAAGTCTAACCTTTTCTCAGATTGTCTTTCTGGGTTGTACTTATGTCTATGCCATAAAAAGATTTGTTCCTTAGGCACTAATGGCCACCTGCTATAGCTTTCTTAAAGTAAAGCCATACTATGGGGGTATTCTATGGTAAATTTCTAAAGTACCTGAGGCAGCACAGAAGTCGGAACTTAATGAATACATATTGATTGATTGATTTGTTGATTAGGGATTGTCAACCCCTGTCTCATTCAGTATTGCTTCTGTAATTAGGGGTAGGAGGCTGCTACTGGCCACAATGCCCACTAGACCCTACTTTTTCTGCCTCCTAGGAAAAGCCAAGGTTACTATTATCTTGCTGCTGTCTGCTACCCAGTGCCAAGTGAAACTTGATTCTGAGGAAAATTCCTGTTACATCCTCTCTCTGTCTCTGTCTCTCTCTTTCTCTCTCCATACACACTCACATATATAAACACACATACAAACATATGTATACATATATTTGTGTGTATATATGCATATTTATAAACTTCCTACAGGAATAGAGACAAGTTCCGGACTTTGGCTTTCTTGAAACTGAAGAATAGAATCAGGGAAATGGCTATACCTGTCTAAAGAAGGCATGTAAACTAACAAATAAGATATCTCTAAATATTCCCAATGAATTTCTTGCAATATTTTGCTTCCATTTTCTCTACCAACAAGAATGATCTTTGGAATACAACAGTTAGAATAAAAATGGTTAATGGAGAAGAGAAACCTAAGTTAAGTAATGAGATAGTAAGCAAGTACCTGGTAGCCCTTGATGAGCTCAAATAGCCTTTTGTAACGGGGTTTGACACATTCCCAGATGACCTAAGATGGAGTTACCCACATGGAAGACCTTGGGGACCTGCTTTTGGGAGAAAGGAGAATTGGCCCATGCATGCACATTTTGCATTGTCCTACCACATGGTGAAGAGTTGTGTTTGTCCATTGTCTGCTTAGCCAGAACTGTCTGAGTCTTTAAAACTTCCTAACTGAGCATAGTCGCCTTTTTTTCCGCTTCATTTGTGTCTAAATGGTGAAAGGACTTCTTCACTCATACCAGTTGACATTATGCAGAAAGGAGTAAAGAGAGAGAGCCTGAGGGCCACCTCTCCTTCCACATAGGTTGTGTGGCTCTGAGACATAAGCCTGGACTTTTAAGTCTATTTTGTTTGTCCTCTTCAGTTATAGGTACAGGAGCGGAGAAATGTCCTGATTGTGAAAAAAAAAAAAAAGAATAAAATGGAATCTACCAGTGAAAGGCTAATGAATTTGACTTTAGCTCCTGGGGGAATTCTGGAACATATTATTAAAGAGCTGTCTTCTGAACATTTAGAAAAGGAAACAGTGGTCATAATGAGCCAGTACGATTTCAACAAGACCATGTCATGTTGGACAAATTGTGGCAGGAGCAATATCTAAGCCTCTCCCTGCCTCCCTTCTCTTCCCACCCCTCCCATACAAATTAGGCTAGTTTTTCCTTAAAAGGTATTGAAATTGTCTTTGAGATTTAATTGGCTCTGGGGACTAAAACTTTGGAAATTGACATAGATTTCTAGTAGCCAGGATACAAAACAATCAGGGACAAGAGGGCTGGGAGCTCCTTCTTTGGGTTTGTGGCCATAGACCAGTTATATAAATCACACTGGGTAGCTGTGCACAACTGAATCAAGGCTTAATCCTGGATGAACATCCTTTCCCTACATTCCCTAAATATACTTCCCCTGCTATGGTTAAATAAACCTTTTACTAACTATTAGATGGATTATGAGTATCTTATTTCATTCTAATTTTGTACCAGCCTGTCTGGCCCATCCCATTACATTCACCTTATTTCCCTAGCTGAAGGCTTAATAAACTGGTAGGTGGATACTATATGTACAGTTTACCAAGATTTTATCTAAGTATTTGAGTTTTCCATGCTATTTGGAAAAGATGAATATACAGGCTGGACAACAGAATAAATAAAGGAATTCAGAACTAGTTGAATGGCTAGATCCCAAAAACAGTCATTGTTATTGACATGGAAGGGGGTTTCCAATGGATTGCATAAGGGATTTGTGCTTGACCCTGTAATGTTTTTATAAATGATGTAGATAAAGGAAAGCTGGTCAGATTTGCTAATGACACTAGGGGGAATGGGGGAAACCATTTGTATAATCCCCTACTATGTGCCAGGCATTGTGTTAAGTCCTTTTTATAAATATTATCTCATTTTATTCTCACAATAACTACATGAAGTAGGTGATATGATCCCTATTTTACATTTGAGGAAAATGAGGCAAATAGAGGTCAAGTGACTTGTTCAGAGTCACCCAGCTACTAAGTATCTGAAGTTGGATTTGAACTTAAGTCTTCCTGACTCCAGCCCCACTGTTCATTCGTAGTGCCACCTAGCTTCCACAAGGGATAGGTAAAACATTGTATGACAGGAGCCAAGAAATCTAGAAAGGCTAGAACTCTGGATTGAATTAATTACTATGAAAATTAATAGGGATAAATGCAAATGTCAGGCTCAGAAAAAGCAATTTCACAAGTAGAAGATAGTGCAGTTTGTTTGGAAAAGGTTATGAGCTCAATGGAAGTCAATAGTATGATATGACAGTCAAAAACAAGCTTGAGTTTTGGAGACAAATTCAGAGATGGGGAGGCATTGGGGGAGAATAGAAAGAGAGCTGTATTTGGAGTCAGAATCAAGTCAGCAAGTGTTTCTTTTGTTATGTACCTGTAATGTACTAGGCACTGTGTTAAGAATGACAGATACAAAGAAAGACAAAAGATATTCCCTGCCTTTTGGGAACTCACAACAAAAATAACTATGTACATACATGGCAAATTGCAGAGGTAAAGCAGTAGCATTGAGGGGGACCAAGAAAGGCCTTTTGCAGAAGATGAGGTGTGAGTCAAGACCTGAAAGAAGCCAGAGAATCCAGGAGGCAGAGATGAGTTGGAAGAACATTCCAGGCATGGGGGGCAGACAGGAAAAAGGCAAAAAATTGGGAACTAAAGTTGGGAGATATGGTGAACCTATGTGTGAGGAACATCTAGCAAGCCAGTGTCACTGGCCTATACCAGAGGAGTAAAATGTTAAAAGTCTGGAAAGGTAATTAGGGCCCAGGTGGTGAAGGGCTTTAAAAATAAAATAGATCATTCTGTATTTTATCCTGAAAGCAGTAGAGTTGTTTTTGGTTTTGGTTTTGGTTTTGTTTTTATAGAGGGAGGCAATATGGTGAAACCTGGCTTTAGGAAGAACACTGTGATAGTTGAGTGGAGAATAAACTAGAATGGAGAGAGACTTGGGGCACAGAGACAAGACAGAAGATTGGATTCAAGGTTGGATTTTTTGGTCACTGTAGCATATGCCTGAAGGACAAGGCATGGCCTTTAGGAATGACCTTCTGGATTCATACTCAGGAAAAACTGAGATGAGGATTCATCAGTTGTGCTAGATTTGGACATGAACTTGGTGGGACCAATGCTATGTAGGATCTTAGAACTAAATTGAACCTACTGTGCCCTGGAGTTTGAGATTGTGCAGAAGACAGTATTCCCCCAGGTATTGAAGTGGGGGGAATATTTGTACTTTCACCTTGAAGGTAAATATCTCTATAAAAGTTAATTGATGTTTAGTAGTTAAACAGAAATAAAGTGCTAGTCACAGGCTCCTAGCAATGGTGACAACCAGTGAGGCTTGAGCCGACATAAATAAAGAAGACACCCCAATCCCTCATGGTTGTTCCCTAGAATCCTGAGAGCCTGATGTATGATGTGGCACCCTAGCTCTTGGAACATTCACTCTATTACTATTATCATTGTTGTTATTATTAGTAGTAGTAGTATTATATGGAGGGATGTGGAGCTTATTGGTCACTGCCCAGGAACCAGACCCTACTCTCTGAGAGACACTTGCTGGACCCTGAGGTGAGATGGAAAGCACAGAGTGGGGATGCTGAGGGAGATGACAAGGGCAGATTTTCCCAATGAAAATGTCCCCGAGGGGCTAAGTTCTGGTCTAGAAAGGTGGGAAGTTAGGAACTTTCACAGCAGAGGGACTGAGTGGAGAGTGGAGAGTGTTAGAGAATAAAGGTGAGTGTATTTGTGTTGCAGATAAGCTCCACTATTGGCTATTGTGGTGAGGGTGGGATATGACCCACCTTTCTACATCGGATTGGTTTTTTGGACAACTCTTGGGATCAGGTCACAACCTAGTTAGAGTCAGACCGCAGGCCCTACCTTGGAGGCTGGTTGGTTGTTGCCCTTCATTCTCGAAGAGGACCAAAATGACACCCTTATATTAGAGTCCAGGCACAGTGTGTCTGTCTGTGGCTGATCAGACCAATACTAGCTCAGAATGTTCTACCACAAGTCGAACACAAGTAGTCTATATGAACACTTAGGGTGGATTCTCTAAATCTGTGCATCTCACATTTCTTTTGAGCTACTTCAATTCTGCTGTGCTCATAGAGCACAGCACCTTCTCTGATGAGGGCACAGTATGCTGGGCAGTCCTGTGCCAGTGTCTCCCATGTCACATAATCAATTCCAAAGTTCTTAGAGAGGCCTTGAGAGTGTCCTTGTATCACTTCTCCTGACCACCATGTGAGTGCTTGCTCTGTGTGAGTTCTCCATAAAATAGTTTTTTAGGTAAGCATACATTTGGCATTTGAGCAACGTGGCCAGCCCATCTGAGTTGCACCCTCTTCAGTAGAGTTTGAATGCTTGGCGGTTTAGTTTGAGAAAGGATCTCAGTGTCTGGTATCTTATCCTGCCAGGTGATCTTCAGAATCTTCCTAAGACAATTCCAATGGACACGATGTAGTTTGCTGGCATGGCGTTGGTAAATTGTCCGGATTTCACAGGCATACAACAATGAGGTCAGCACAATGGCTCAGTAGACCTTCAGTTTGGTAGTCAGTGTAATCCCTCTTCTCCCCTACACTTTCCTTAGGAGCCTCCCAAACACTGAGCTAGTTCTGGCAATGTGTATGTCAACCTCATTGTCAATGTGTACATCCCTATAAAGTATACTGCGAAGGTATGTGAACTTATCCACAGTAATCAAAACTTCTCCATATGGCCCTACCGGAATATAAGTTCCTTGAGGGCAAGAAATCACTCCCTTTTTGTCTTTGTATCTCTAGCACACAGCACAATACCTTGCACCCAGTGGGCTTTATGCATGAATAAATGTTTGTTGAACTGAATTGAACCAAGAGTTAGGAGACCTGAATTTTAGCATTTAACTAATAAGTCACTCCACTTCTCTGGGCCATGGGTAAAAAAAAAAATCATTTTACCTGGGCCTCAGTTTACTTATTTTATAAAATAAGAAGATCAGACTTGATGCCCTTTAAGAACCTTTCTAGTTCCCAGGGCCTATAATTTCTGTGACTGACCCCAAATCCTGCTGGTTACCTCCTTTCTACCCAAAATTGGAGTCTAGACTGAGCTTAGTCCGGATTTAAGCTACTTACATAGGCCTTGCTATAATAGCTAATCTCCCAGCTATGATCATTTATTTGCCTTATATCACTTTGTCATGATTACCATTGCCTGTGTATCCCTTCTGCATTTGACTGTGGTAGAAAGGCAGGCCAATGTGGTGTCATAAGCATATAGATCTTGGAATCATGGATTATGTCCTGGCTCCTCCATTCACTAGACATATGAGACCAAACAAGTCATTTCATGTCTCTAAACTTCAGCTTTCTCATCTGAAACATGTGTTCCTAAGAATACTCGTATTGTCTCATTCACAGGGTTATTGTGAGGGAAACGTTTGGTAACCCACTTACGATATTATGGCAGCATATTCCCTTGTTTTAATATATCATATCCCAACCTAACTCTGGCCTCCTCTGCCTTCCCTGCTTCATAGTTGCCTACAACCTGATTCTTCTCATTAGATGCCACTGAGATTACTAATATTGAAACATTATACCCTATAACTAGGCTAGGTTTATACTAGGAACACAAAGTTGGTTCAACATAAGGAAGACTAAAAATATGAAATCATGGAATAACATAAATAATAAAAACCATATGGTTGTATAAATTGATGTTAAAAAATACTTTTGAAAAAACATTCTGTACTCATTTCTATTAAAAACTCTAGAAATCATAGGAATAAATAGGCCTATCTTTAATATGGTAAATAATATATTTGTAAATACAAGAGCAAGCATTATATGTAATAGAGAAAAGTTTGAGTTCTTTACAATAAAATCAGGGGTGAAATAAGGATGTCAATTATTGCCAATACTATTAACATATTACTAGAAATGCTAGCTATAGCAATAAGAAAGAGAAATTGAGGGAGTAAGGAGAGAGGAAACAAAATTATTGCTTTTTGCAGATATGATTATTTACTTAGAAAACTCCAAAGAATCAACCAAAAATTAATTGAAAATAATAAATAAATAAAATTGTAGAATATAAATAAATCTACATAAATCATCAGCATACCTATATATTAAACCTCCCCCTCAAAAAAAAAAACTAGCAGGAAAAGAGAAAGAAAAATTCCATTCAAAAGAACTACAGAAGCTATAAAACATTTAGGAGCACATCTACAAAGATGCACCTAGGAATTACATGAATTTAGATATAAATAAACTATTTGCAAAAATATAGACCTAAATAATCAGAGAAACAGTAATTACAGAAGGTTGAGCCAATATAATTAAAATAATAATTCTACCTAAATCACTTTACTTATTCAGTTTAATGCCAATCAAACTACCAAAGAAATATTTTTAGAGCTAGAAAAAACAATAACAAAATTCATATGGAAGAACAAAATGTCAAGAATCTCAAAAATAACTATGAAAAAATGTAGGAAGAAAGGAGGTTTTATTGGTACCACATCTCAAACTGTACTACAAAGCAATAATCATTCAAATGACTTTGTACTTGTTAAAAAATAGAGCTTGATTAGTGGAACAGATTAGATATACAACATAAAGAAGCAAACAAACACAGTATGATAGCGTTAAATAAACTAACTGACCCCAGTTGTTAGGGGAAGGATTTACTATTTGACAAAAACAGCTGGGCAAACTAGACAGTAGTCTGGCAGAAATTTAAGTTTAGACCAGCACTTCATACCATATACCGTGATAAAGAATACATCTTTTTTTTCTTCCTTCCTTCCTTCCTTCCTTTTTTTTCAAAATATTATTAAAAGAAGAAAAAAACACCAAGGACCCATCATTTTTGAAGATTCCAGCATCTGTTTTTCAAGTGTTCCAGGATAGAAGTATGTGTAATAAAAATGATGCTTTTTAAAAAGACATTGGGCTTCCCACATTTTAATTTTTTAAAATTTAATTTAAAAATAGAAACAGAAACACTTAAACTTAAAATTTCTGCAATGAGAACACAAAAGTCTGTGCTGCATAAGTCTAGCTGAATTTGCCAAGACTCTTAAATACATAGGAATAATTTATATTTAGTTTATTCTCCTGTGAAAGAATCAGACTCAGCTAAATGTGGATCATCTCCCTTTTCCACTGGCTAATTAGATTCATCACTGTCAGTCCCTTCTTGTTTGAAAATCACCAGTAATTCTTCACATAATTATATATTTGTAATTAAAGCCTGAGTTGCTCTCCCTACTGCAGCCAGTTCAGTATATTATTTCAGTGACTGGGTACTTGCATTGAATACTCAAGCAAGAGAAGGAAGCCAATGTTTATCAAGAGTAAATGCTTCTGCTCATGGAAAATTCCTTTGAGTGTCATTGAGAGAAGTGTAGTTCATATCTTTGTGGAAATAGAAATAGGAAATCACATGTAAATCTTTTCTGTCTATGTAGCACCCTCTAGCTTATAGTTTATTGATTGCTGGATAGGAAGTTTTGTTTTTTTTTAAGGGATTTCCCCTTTCCACACCCTATCCATCTCAGATTCCTAGCATATGAGATGGGTAAATATCTAAGAAATTGAATCTTAAATGATGACCACATTTCAATATGATTGATTTCATTTGTAATCCCATGTATTTTATTTTATGCATTTAAAAATGTTATTCTGAGAAGAGGTCTATAGGCTTCACCAGACTGCTAAAGGGGTCCATGACACAAAGATAGTTAAGGATCCCTGACTCACAAGTACTCTGTGTCTCTGGAGCAGTACAGGGCCAAAATATGGACTAAGTAAGACACTTGATGAGAGCATATATATTACATATATTCTCCTAACTACTTTCCCTATAGGTGAAGGGGGCAAGGGGAAAATTCAGACCATCATAGCCAAGCTGAAATAAGCTTCTTAAAGCCTTTCTTACCTGTTGTCCCCTTGACCATTCCCTCATGTACTATGTATTACTACATATATTACTATATATATATATATATATGATTATATATATATATATTACTATGCACACACACACACACACACACACACACACACTATAATTTTCTTACAAGGAAGAGTTGGTATGAGCATAGTACAATAGCATTGAAGCCAATATGAGGCCAGTCAAAATACCCACTCCTTTCTCTCATTGTTAATCACATGTGTACAACCCTAGCTCAACCCTTGCTTACACATGACCATGCCCTTGAGTCCAGAGGCAAATTTGGAGAACACAAATTAGGCACCCGAAGAGCTTAGTGTGAACCATATGGATTGGTAGCCATAAATCATACTCTTGAAAAACAATGACCAGGAGTATAGCTAAATTGATCCGTTGAGCTTTTGTTTGTGGAACCCTCTTTGCAGGAGAGAAGGGGCTTTTTTGATGGGTTCAGATATTATTGCTTTCCAACAGAAAAGGCCATAAGTTCCTTTTGGACTGAGACTATGTCATCTTTCTTTTTTTCCCACTATTGTGCCTAGGACAGTGTTACATAATAGTACTTGATTGATTAATCCTATAATGGCCTTGAAGACATGATCTTTGAAGACAAACACAAGGTTTCAAACTCTGTATTACAGGGGGATTATATGGCCAATCTTGGATAAGGATAGATTCATATACCTACCTCCTCCCTCATCTCTGCCTCCTAGCTTCCTTGGCTCCTTCAAGTCTCAGCTAAAGTCCTGCCTTCTGCAAGAAGCCTTTCTCAGCTTCCCTTAATGCTGGTGGCTTCCCTCTGAGATTATCTCCATCTTATCCCATGCATATCTTGTTTATACATGGTTCTTTGCATGTTGTTTCCCCCATTAGATTGTGAGTTCCTTGAGACCAGGAACTGTTTTTTGCCTTTCTTTATATCCCCAACAGTTAGCACAGTACCCAGCACATAATAGGAGCTTATTGTTATTGTTGTTGAGTCATTTTTTCAGTCATGTCTAATTCTTCATGACTCCATTTGGGGTTTTATTGACAAAGATACTGGAGTGGTTTGCCATTTCCTTCTTCAGCTCATTTTACACATGAGGAAACTGAGGCAAACACGATGAAGTGACTTGCCCAGCATCACACAGCTAGTTAAGTGTCTGAAGCTGGATTTGAACTTGAATCTTCTTAAATCTAGGCCTGGTGCTCTTTCTACTATGCCACCTAGCCACCCAGTAGGTGCTTAACAAATGCTTATTGACTTGATGTAAAAAGTAATTTATTTAAACAAAAATAGTTGCAAAGTAAGATGAAATCATTTTATAGATTAATATTAAAGTTGTAACAAAAATAAAAGCTGGTAAGATATATATTTTCTTGGGGGTTTCTGAACCAGAATGAGATAATTTTAAGTTAAAAATAGAAGAGGAAAGGGGAAAAAAACTTCCCACATAATATCTGAAGGTTGGCAGTTCAACAGTGACAATACTAGAATAAAAGAGCAAAGAACTCAGAAGAAGAGGATAGTATAGAGTTGAACTGGAACCAAGTTGAGTTGAACCAAGGAGTCAAGATGAGAGAAAAAGGAGAGCAAGCCAATGTAGGGGTGACAACAGATTGTGGTGGGATAATGGAATTTCAGAGTTCACAAACATGGAAGAAGAACACTTGTGAGTCATGGCAAGATTAAGGGTATGACCATTTCTGTGTCCAGCTGATGTGAGGTGGAGGTAGTAGTCATAAAAAATTAGCGAATTGAGGACTGAGAGGTTAGAATGTTTGAGGGGATATCAAAATGTGTATTAAGGTAGTATGAGAAGGAGAGAATGACTGACAGTCAAGCACTGAATTCATTGAAAAAGAAAAGTGTGTCCTAGGGGACAGCTACCAAGATCTTGATTAGGTGATAAATATGGATTGAATGAACCTTAAAGGAGGAGAAGTTACTAAATAATGGTGGTAGAGGAAGGGCCTGAAAGTAGCAAGGAGTATTCCAACCCACCATCACCAGTGAAACTTCCCTCAGCATCTGGGACCTTCTTGCCTTCAAACATCTATCTGATATGATAGCCCCCTTTTCCCATGGGTGAGTTCCTTCAAGGGCCTCAATTTTGGGGACAGGTATGGTTAAACCATGCTTCATCCCTTTCCCAGCTGTATTTCTTTTTCTATCCAAACTTTACCACCATAATCCAGTTGCTTTCTCACCCTGGAACTTCCTCAGTGCCTGGAGCCTTCTTACCCTTGAACCATTCACCTTCACCATGCTGGCCCTCTTCTCCAACATTTTCAGTTTCTTTTATGTGTTGTCTTCCCCCTTTCTGAGCCTGTCTTTCTTTTTGCTTGTGTTTCTATTCCCAACACTTAGCACAGTAACTGGCACACAGTAAGCATTTAATAAATGCATGCTACCTACCACCATGACCACTACTTTTAACACATAATTTGTCATAACTTTTTAGTCCCTCCTTCTGAATATCTCTTGGGTTTATTTCTTCATCAATTCCTCCAATTCTTTTCTTTTTTTCAGTTGGAGTTAATATGTACACTCTTCTTCTGGTTTCCCTTTTAAAATTGTTCGTTATTTCATAAAAATATCTTTCTGAATTTTTTATTCTTCATATGCCATATTAATTATACTATATTATGTTATTATGCCATAATTTTTTAACCATTCCTCTATTATTAGACATGTAGGTTGTTTCCAATGCATTTTTTTTTGCAATTGCATATAATGTTGCTATAGAAAAATCTTTCAGCAGAGCTTTTTCTCTCATTGTTGTTGTTTTTTAAATAATATTCTTAGGATGTATTCACAACAATGATTGAGTCATAGGGTTGTATATGAGATGGTACATCAAATTTATTCAAATAACTTTAACACATACCTAACTACCTATGTAACTTTACCACATAACTGTAACAACTTTTAAAAAATATCTTAGCCCTTGTCAGATACATTCTTTCTCTAAACAAGAACCTATCATTTCTGTATCTTAAGCCTTGATCTAGAAATCCAAGTCCCATCCTAAGATATTCTCTTGACAGCCAGCTGATCACTTCAGAAATCCATCTTTGCCTTCTGAGGCCCTTACCTTCGAATGGTCTAAGTGATGAGAACACCACTTGGGCCCCTGAAGTATTTAGTTTCTTGCTCAGGATTTCATAAAACTTTACAATGCAAAAGAGGGTAATGGTTATCTGGTTAGGACCAGTAAGTTCAGTGAACAATTAAATATATTTTTGTTCCCTAATGAAATTACTGATTGTTGGACTTCTCTTGTCAAGTTGACTGGCTATTTGGTTAAACATACACATGACCTTAATTTTCCTTATCTGTCTTCAAGTAGAGTACTAAAGAGCAGTAGAACAGCAGAGTGGATAACAGGTAAGATAAAGAGCATTAGAACAAAAACTTTGATATCACTAAAACAGAATCATCCACACCTGGTCAGTCAAGCTACTACTAAGTTCTGGAGTAAGGGTTTTGCCCCTACTTGTCCCCTGTCACTCCAACTCAAGATTATCAAGAAGAATAGAAGACAGCTGGGAGGGAAGGGGATTAGGCATCTAGACTGATGATTATAATATAATGTGAAATGCAAGTAATACATAGGAGAGATCCAAACAAAGTGCTATGAGAAATTTAAGAAGCAGGAATCCCTTTTCAGGCTTTTTCACAGAGACAGGGTGTCCATTTTCCTGATAACAATGACAGGGGGAGATCAGACAGAGAAGGCTTAATGAAATATGGGACATCTAAGTTGAGTCTTAAAGGGAAGGAAAATTTTCAATAACTGGGGAGTGGGAGATGGGAGGTAGAGAGAGAGTCCTTTCTTGGGACCTGGGAACAAAGTCCAAATTAGATTTACCAAAAATGTATTTATTATCTCCTATGTACCAGACACTCATCTTCACTATCAAGAATCCTAAAATAGGATGGTCACTTCTTCCCCAAGATAATAATAGCTACCATTTAAATAGTACTTTAAAGTTTGGGGAAAACTTTATATGCATTATCTCATTGGAATCTCACAATAACCTTATGAGGAAGGTACCTTGTTGTTCATCCTTCCTTTCAAAGAGGACCAATGACATCATGAAGTGATGTCTTGGTTTGCACATGAATTGGGTTTAAGTGAGGCAGAGTTGCTCAAAGCTGTCAGCCTCACACTTTCTTCTAGAGTCATTAAAGTCCAGTGGCAAGACAAAAGTCAGGACAACTGGCAGTGGCTCAGGATGCAATGGATGTCCTTGGCATCTTTAATGAATGACCAAGCTCTAAGCACAACACGTAGTTCAGCCACCTTTATGGCAATTGGAACAAATTGTCCTCATCCACCCATTCTGCCAGGGGAAATCTAAGGAAGGTACCACAGTTATTATTATAACCATTTTACAGATGAAGAAACTGAGACTCAGGAGTTAAGTGACTTGCTCAGGTAACTGTTGGAAGAACAAACTTATGGGACTGTAGATTTAGAGCCAGAGGTGTTCTTGGAGGCCAGGGGATCCATATCTCTCATTTTACCGATGAGGGAACTGAGACTCTGAGAGGTTCAATGACTTGCCCAATACATCTAGCAAGCGTCTAAGGTAGGATTTGAGCCTGTGTCTTCTTGAAGCCAGGCGCAGTCCTCTTTCCACTCTACCATTCTGCCTCTTGTGACCTCACGGTGATCCACGCTATAAGCAGGATGTGGACTGAAATTGTTGTGGGGGCAAGAAGAGTTATGAAGATCTAAGAGAGCTTTTCAGAAAGCAGAGAGGCTCTAAGAGTAACAGGAAGCTGATCAAAGAATGAGCTGGTTCATCACAGGATTGGGGGAAGGGCCTTAAGAACTAGGACAGAGGAAATGAAAAGTAAAAGAAGGATTAAGGCTAGCCAGCATGAGTAACACAAAAAAATCTGGAAAGACCTTTATGAAATACATTTTTCAGACCAGAACTAAACTTTCATTGCTATAAGAAACTTTTCAAGAGGAAACTCCTCACCTTCTCAATAAACTCCAATAATTCCATATTACCTTCAGGATCAAATGTATTCTCCTCTGTTTGTCATTTAGAGCTCTTCCCTATCTGACCCCATCCTACTTTTCTAGCCTTCTTACACATTATTCCCCTCCACAAACTCTACTGTCTAGCCCCACTGACTTACTTGGTATTACTCACACATAAACATTCCAGTCTCAGAGTCTTTGCACTGACTGACCCCCGGGCATGGAATGTTCTTCCTCCTCATCTCTATTCTTTGGAATCCCTGAATTATTTTTTTCCTTCTCCTAGATTCAGTCAAGCCCTTCCTTCTACCTGAGGCCTTTCCTAGTCCACCTAGCTGCTAGTTCCTTCCTTTCCAGTTACCTACTAACTTCTTCCAATTTGTTTTATTTATACAAAGTGATTCAAAAGTCTTAGTGCAGGAGTCCTGTGAATCCTACTACTTTTGGAGCCTGACTCTGCCCTCCTCTGCTGGGGTAGAGGACTGTAGGCCAAAGTGTAACTGTCCCTATCTGGTGAGCGTGATTGATGAGGTCTGGAACTCTCATGTGAGATGATGGGGGCAACCACAAAAGATTCTAGCTCATCACATCAGGGCTTGGCTGCCCCTTCCTGTCAGTTGTCATTGCTCCAATGCAGGAAATTCCTCCTGCTGCCTTGGAGGGATCCAGGAATTGCTGGCATTTCAAAGCCACAAAGATGAGACATCCAGTTCAGGATTGCTTGCCTACCTATGCTTGTGGAGAGACACAAACTAAAATAAAATGACATAAAGCCAGAGACTTCTCTAATCTGATACACACATTCCCTCTGCCATGTGCAAGCAGCAGCCATTCCTTATAGGGCCAGAGAGGGCAACTGAGCCTGAGTTATGAAAGAGCATCTCACTAGAAGTGACAAATAGAAACAGAGAGACAGACAGACAGAGACAAGGATAGAGGGACAGAGAGAGAAACAGAGATGGAAACAGAGAGACTGAGAGAGATAGAGA
>NW_020954576.1:31327991-31362887 GCF_900497805.2 Vombatus ursinus
AGAGAGAGAAACAGAGATGGAAACAGAGAGACTGAGAGAGATAGAGATACACATAGAAAGTCAGAGAGGGAGGGAAACACACAGATTGAGAAAGACAGAGACAGAGACAGAGAGACAGAGAGAGAGTTTACAATTTATATGCTGTGGCTAAGAGTAGGGAAGGGGAAGGGAAGAAGCATTTCTATAGCACTAATTGTACGCAGGCACTGTGCTAAGTAAGCATTTTTACAAATATTATTTCATTTGATCCTCACAGCAACTCTGGGAGGTAAGTGCTGTTATTATCCCCATTTTTCAGATGAGGAAACTGAAGCAGACAGAGGTTAAGTGACTTGCCCAGCACCATATAGCTAGTAAGTATCTACTGCCAGATTTAAACTTAGGTCTTCCTGACTCTTGATCCAAGGATCTATCTACTCTGCCAGCAGCTGCCTCATTGTGGAAACTTTTTAAACTAATATAATACCCCTGCTGGTCTGTAGCCAATTAACTAGGGTTCAATTGACACATTTGCCTATATCCCTAATTCCAGAAATGTCTTTGGGTTCTGAGGGAGAATTAAGCATTGTCTTTTCAAGTGCCTCCCTCAATGTCCTTATGCCAAAGAATCCCAACAAAGTCCATGTTGGCACAATCCCAGTTGACCTCTCAAATGCCAATTTTTTAGAAAATCTCATATAATTCCTTCACAGCACAGTTAGACAATCCTAAAATTCCAGAGATCTGCATTGGTTTGCATTTTTTCACATTTGGGTCTCTCATGCCACCCCTTCAACTGGCTGGCTACATCCACACACAATTGTAGGACTGAACACTAGCTGTTCATCTACATTGTCATTTTGAAAGAGTCACTCAAAACCAAACAATTCTTTCTCCATTCACACACAACTACTTTCTTAAAACTAGAAGGTACCTTCTTTCAGTAGGCTTCCCTCAAGGAAACTGGGTGATGATAACCATCAGCAACACAAAGATATCCATTCCCACCAAGAGCTAAGCACATCCCTTTCTTCTTTATTTATCCTTTTCTAATGAGTAGAAAATATATTTTAATCACACATACACACACCCCAAAAAAATTCAATCCCTCCTGGCTCCTGGATGCTTTGAAGATAAACTAAGTTCTAAGGAAATCAACTAGTAGAACTTGTTAAATTACCAGGTTAGAAAACCCAAAAATAATCCATTTGTTGCTCATAAAAGTTGACTTGCTACAATTAACCTCTAGATACAGTTCTTAACGACACAGAGCACATTTATATTTGTCTGTCTTAATGAATGGCCATAGTTTATTCCCCAATCTGGGGAGGGGGACAGAGAGGTAGCAGTACCTCATAGTAAACAATCATCATCTCCAGACATAGTGCCAAAAACACCGGAAACATGAAGGCTCACCTTCTTCTGCACTGCCCATCTCCCACTTCAACAATGTGAGAAATGATTATATCTTTTTTGTATTAATAACAGACTATTGAATCAGAAGCAAGGTTTTTCCCTTTTTTTACCTCCAGAAATCAACCAGTGTGGGAAATCTTTCTAAAACACTTACCCAGCCAGAATGACTGAGATCTAATCAAAGACAAGAAAAGAAATTCTGAGTTTGGGGTAATGGGTACATTCCTCCTCATTATGTTTGTTAAGACAGGTCTGGGAAAATGTGGATCCTCCCTTTTGTCAGACAGGTGATATGGAAATTGATAAGTCTCTTTGATCAACACTTGGGTTATCCAAGGCATGTACCCCCAAGATCTTCATTAGATTATAGCCCAGCCTTTCATTGTAATATTCATTTTTTCATTAATTGTTAATCAATCAGAGTTGATTGCCACCCTCAGTAATACCTGCTCTTCTAAGGGCATATAAACTGTGAGCCTACCACCATTAGGGGTCTTTGGCCAAATGATCATCCTTTTATTAATAAACATGCTCGCCTTATTAATAGAATGATTAAGTTACCCAGAAATTATGTCTCTCAAACCTTTTTAAACACCACAACAAGCTTATCCTGTTCTAATTTTTGTAAGCTGGATTTGATTTAGGATATCACCCAGGTAGTCTGTGTTCAATACTGGAGTGAAATGACACTCATAGGTCATTCAACAGTTAACAAAAGATTTTCCTAGCTAGCGAAGGAGACCATTCAACAAGAAGAATATGCATTAAGAAAAAGCAATACAAGGACACTTTCAAGGTCTCTCTTAAGAACTTTGGAATTGATTGCATGAAATGAGAGACACTGGCACAGGACTGCCCAGCATGGTGTGCCCTTATCAGAGAAGGTGTTATGCTCTATGAGCAAAGCAGAATTAAAGTAACTCAAAAGAGATGCACAAATTTAGAGAACCCACCCCAAATGTTCATATGAACTATTTGTGTCCAACCTGTGGTAGAGCATTACCAGCTTGTATTGGTCTGATCAGCCACAGTCAGACACGTTGTAATCTGACTTTACCATAATGATGTCATTTTGGCCCTCTTTGAGAATGAAGGACAACAACATCTAGGTGCCTAATAAGACTTGCAAAATTAAGACAGATTATCATTCATTTACAGGCTGAAATGTTGACATTTTCTTCCTCCTTCATTAGCCCCCTTCCCCTTATTATCTGACTCCATGGAGTAGAGCAAGAGAAGAAAGGAGAGAAATTAAGAGAATTCAAAGTGGGACTACAGTCAAGGTGGAAGGCTTTGATACATACAAATTATTGAGTTGGACAATACAAAAATTAACAGGATCCCAGTTGATGCATTTATTTCATTAGTATATCTTGTTTCTATTAGTTCAGTTTTGCCTCTAGCCAAGACACACTTTTTTTTAGCAACAATAATGACATTTCCTTAGCACATGAAAGTTTGCAGAATATCTTACCTACTTATCTCACTTTAGCCTCACAGCTATAAGGTGAAATGTATAATACAGAGGTTATTATTCCCCTTTGACAGATGAGGAGCTGAAGGTCAGAGAGGTTAGGTTACTTGCACAGTCACACAGCTAGTAAGTCTCAGAGATGGGATAAGAATTAACGCCTTCTTGATTTTAGTTTCCTGGACAAGTCATTTAACCATGTTTGCCTCAGTTTTCTTATCCGCAAAATGAGCTAGAGAAGAAAATGACAATAACTTCGCCAAAAAAAAAACCCAAATGGGGTCACAAAGAGTTGGACACAACTGAAATGACTGAACAACGATAAGGACTTTAGTTCCAATACTCTACCCACTATACCATGCTGCCAAAGTTGCCCAAATTAGGTTTTCCTTGAGCTATTGTGTTAATGAGTCTCCATTCTCTGAGCTTTCAAAACTTGACCACAGAGTAAAATTATCCAGGAATGTGTTGGATTGCAAAGGGAAGGCAATCATGGATTAAGAATTTTTTATAGCTAATCTGAAAAGTAGAATGTTCAAGGATTAGTTAAACATACACAAACACACACACACACACACACACACACACTTTTTCTCTGCATAAAATCCTTCCCTCCTGTCTTATTCTTTGTTTGCTTCTGACTCTCTCTTTCTGCTCTGAATAAATGACCACATATAACCCAGAATCAATGGAGTGAGCTATTTAAACATTAAATTGAGTGAGGGGTTTGTGATGCAGGGGAAGTGTTGATGAAAGGGGTAATTCATTTCCAGGCAGAGTAACTCCTTGGCAGACTCGACCGGCATGCATAGGAGACACTGCTGAGGAGAAATTAGCTCATTATTTGTCTGAGTAGCTGGCCTAGAGCAGCCATTCATTCCCAAGCTCCATCTGAGACTTCACCATCACCCCAAATATGGCTAACTTCCTCGGAGCAGCGTGTTTTTCAAAGGGACACAAGGAATTGCCTTCAGTGTCTCTAACAACCTGGCATTTTGCTCTTCCTTCAACATAAGACTTGTCTATAAACACCAGAAGCTTTCTGCTGAGAGAAAGTAAAACAAACCCAGATGACTGGGCCTAGTAAATGAGGAGTCAGAGATATACAAAAAAAAAAAAAAGAAAAAAGAAATAATAAAATACTTTCCTTCTCATCAGAAACCTTTGTGATGGAGAAATTGGGAGAGAAAAGTTTGGGTAGCCTGGTTCAATGTCAGTGTGAAGGGATGATGTCTGATAGGAAATTGGGGGTGGGGTTGAGTGAGAAAGGAAGATTTTCAGGCCCTGAAGAATCAGTCCTTCCCTTCCACACTCATCTCTCTGTCAAGGAGAATCTGCAACAGAGTTTCTGCCTTTGTTCTCTGGACTCCAGGCTTTTTAGTAGAGATATATAGAGAACATTAGTAAAGATTAGGTACTTAAAGCTTCTGATATTTCTCAATTGGGATCTCTAGTACTTTAAATCTAAACCAATGTTCTCTATAGTAGAATCATGAACAATATCCTTAGGATATTATAATTCCCCTCCCCCTTTTCCTTTGTTCTATGTGAACATTTGCTCTACCAACAATCATTTATTTTTATTTTTTTATTTTTTATTTTATTTTTCTTTTTTGATGAGGCAATGGGGTTAAGTGACTTGCCCAGGGTCACACAGCTAGTGAGTGTTTTATGTCTGAGGCTGGATTTGAACTCAGGTACTCCTGACTCCAAGGCCAGAGCGCTATCCACTGCGCCACCTAGCTGCCCCCCCAACAATCATTTAATAATCTAGCTATGTGACCCTGGGCAAATTGCTTAATGTTTGTGTACCTCAGTTTCCTCATGTGTAAAATAGCTATAATAATAATACCTGCCTTCCAAGGATGTTGTGAGGTTAAGATGAGATAACATTTGTATAGTGCCTCGCAAATCTTTTTAAAATTTTTTTTTATTTTTGCACCTTGCAAATCTTAAAGTGCTACATAAATGTTAGCTATTGTTACTGTCACTATCATTGTTAACAAGGGTCTACAATGTGCCAAGCATTGTGCTAATCATTAGGTATACAAAGACAAATGTGAAACAGTTTCTGCTCACAGGGAGCTTACAATCTATCAGGGAGAGACAAAAGCATACATAAATATATACACAAAATAGTTGTAAGGTCATTTGGCAGGGGATGGGGATAGAGGAGACACTAGCATTAGTGAACATTCCAGCATCTGCTGAACATTTCCACCTGCATGTCCCTCAGCATCTCAAACTCACCTCTAGAATAGATGTCCAAAATCTTTCACCCCAAACTTATCCTTGCTTTTAAATTCCTTATTTCTGTTGAGAGCACCCACATCCTTCCAGTCACTCAGGTTTGAAACCTGGAATTCATCCTCTACTTTTCTCTTTTCTTCACCTCCCATATCCAATCAATTACCAAGTCTTGTTAATTCTACCTTCAAATTATTTCTCTTACCAATCTCCCATCTACCATCCTAGTTCAAACCTTCCTCTCCTCTCACCCAAACCAATACAATGAATGACCTTCTAATTGGTCTCTCTACCTACAGTCTCTCCCCTGTCCAATTCAAGCTCTACATAGATGGCATATTAAGATATCTAAAACCCAGATCTGACCATGTCATTTCCATATTCAAAAAACTTCAGTGACAACCTGTTTCCTTTGGGATAAATTGCAAAGTCTTCTGGCATTTAATCTCCTCACAGTATGGCTCCAACCTAGCTTTCTTTTCTTTCTTTTTTAAGTATCATCATTTTATTTATTTATTTTTATTTAATAGTATTTTATTTTTTCTAATTACATGTAAAGACAATTTTCAACATTCTTTTTTTATAAGGTTTTGAGTTCCAAATTTTTTTCCTTCCCCCTCTCTTGTCCTTCCTCCCTAAGATAGCAAGCAATCTGATATAGGTTATATATGTGCAATCATATAAATACATATTTCCACATCAGTCATGTTGTGATAGAAGAAACAGAACAAAAGGAAAAAACCACAAAAAAAAACAAAAGAGGTGAAAATAGTATGCTTTCATCTGCTTTCAGACTCTACTCATTCTTTCTCTGGATGTCCAACCTGTCTTTCCAGGCTAAGTTCATATTACTATTCCTCATTCACTCTGTAGTCCAGCAAACTGACCTATTTACTATTCCCTGAACCTAGCATTTTTTTTTCCCACAGGCTACATTCCCCCATACTTGAAATATTCTTTCTCTCCATCGTTGCTTTTGGGAATCCCTAGCTTCCTTCAAGACTTAGCTCAAGTGCTACTTACCAAAAGAGGACTTTCCTGATGCTTTGATCATTAGTGCTCCCCACCCCCAACCCCTGAAATGACTTTTAGTTAATTTTGTATTTACTTATCTGTGTATATGTTCCCCTCCCCCACCTCAAGTAAAATGTAAGCTCTTGGAGGGCAGAGACTCTCATTTTTGTCTTAGCATCCCGGTATTTATCACCAGGCTTGGACCCTAGTAGACACAATGATTGTTTTTCTTTTAATAGACTAATAGCTTTTTCATCTTCTTTGGAACAAGATAGTGAAGCATTAATGGGATATAAACTCCAGAAGCTTTTTCTTATGGCTTGGCATCTTAGGAATCTCCCAATCTACTCAGAGGAAGTTAATTGACCTTGCTCCTGCCATATGCTGCTGATACGAGTTGACTCATAAAATCTGAATCAGAAGAGCCTCAGTGTTGCAGGATAGTAGAATAAAGATTTAAAGCTGTTGGGGATCTTAGAGGTCATTGTCATTGAGCTAAATCTAATGTAAAACAAGGGAGTACCCATCAGTTAGAGAATGACTGAGCAAAATGTGGTATATGACTGTGACAGAAAACTATTATGCTGTAAAAAATAAGTAAATCGATGATTTTAAAAAGACATGGAAAGACTTGTTTGAACTGATGCCAAGCAGAGTAAGCAGAACCAGAAGAACTACTTATACTATTTAACATCAATCTTGTAAAAACAAACAATTTTGAAGACTTCTATAAACTGATAATGAGTGAAATGAGCAAAATAAAGAGAACGTATTCCATAACAACACCATAAAAGCAAACAACCTTTGAAAGCTGTAAGAACCATGATCAACCCAATGACTGTCCATGATTCCAGAGGACCAGTGATAAAGTATGCTGTCCACCTCCTGACAAAGAGGTGATAGATTTAGAGTACAGAACGAGACTTTTTTTTTTAACATAGCCAATGAAATAAGTTGATTTTCTTTTTTCCCCTGGTGGTATGGGAAGAAAGGGTGAAAAATTAATTTTTAAATAAAAAATATTTTCATTTTCCTTTAAAAATTTCATCCTCTTCTTTAACAGGAAAATGAAGGAAACTGAGACGTAGAGGTTAAGCAACTTGCCCGAGGCCAAATGGAAAATAAATGGTGCAGTTAGGTCCTCCAATTTAGCCCCTAATAGAAGCATTACTATGACATCTATAACATTTAAGACAGTTGGAACTATATTCCACTAAAAAGCTCAAGAGATAGAGAATTCACTATATACTAGGGATTAATTATGGAGATTGTATAATAATAATAATAGCCAACATTTATATCACACTTTAATGTTAGCAAAGTGCTTTACATATATTATTTCAATTGTTCCTAATAGCAGCTCTGTAAGGCAGGAGCTGATATTATTATTTCCATCTTACGGATGAGGAAACTGAGACTAAGATAAGTTCCGTGACTTGCCCAGGGTCACACAGCTAGTAAGTATCTGCAACAAGATTTGAACTCAGGCCTATCTGACTCTAATTATGGAGGGAATTCCTATTCATGTATAGATTAGACCAAATGTCTTATGGGGCCCTCTTCAAGACCAGTATTCTATTCACTACCCCCAGGAAATGACAACTTTCAAGAAAACAACAGTTGGAAAATTTCCAGAGAATCGGCAGTGACATCTTCACAGACAAAACCAAATTAAAGTCCAAATTATAAACAAATTTACCAGCCCTCATTACATGGCTTGAATATGGCTCTTAGAAAAGTAGAGGAGACTGCTGTCCTCACCCTGCCCCACCTCCCAGCCCAATAGTTGGCCCACTTCATTTCCATAAATGGCACTTTTAAGGAACTTGGCAAATATTTCTGCTCACACAGCCTAGGGTTTCTGTCTACCAGGTGCTGCTAATGGCTAGGCCCTTACCAACACGGCATTGTCTTATAGAACTATGTTGCTGACATGGAAAACTCTGGCTCATTATACCGAAACAGAAAGATCCATGAGGTTTCATGATTTCTAGTTAACTCTTTCAATTCCCTTAAAGGAGTTTCCAGAACAAGAGTGGTAGTAGTTGTACTGCCTTTTGCTCTGGTCAGACCACAGCTGGAGGATCATGCTCATTTACAGCTTCCATATTTTAGGAAGGACATTGGCAAACTGGGACTTGTTGAAAGAAGGCAGACCAAGATGGTGAGAGTCCATACCCTAAAGATAGTTGAAGAAACTGGGGGCTACAAAAAGCTATCGTGCATACCCTTTGATCCAGCAATACCTCTGCTAGGTCTATAGCCCAAAGACATCAAAAAAAAAAAAGATAGGGAAGGGTGGAGGGAAGGAGCTATATATACAAAAATATTTTATCAGCTCTTTTTGTGGTGGCTAAGAATTAGAAATCAAAGAGATGGCCATCAATCGGGGAATGGCTAAACAAGCTATGGTACTTGAATCTGTATATTCTGATTATTATAATCTGAATATTATTGTGCTGCAAGAAATGACAAGCAGGATGATTTCAGAAAAACCCAGAAAGACTTATATGAAGTGATGCAAAATGAAGTGAGCAGAACCAGAACATTGTACCCAGTAACAACAGTATTGTTTGATGAGGAATTGTGAATGACCTAGCTATTCTTAGCAATACAAAGGACTAGTGACAAAGCATACTATTCACCTCCAGAGAAAGAATTGATATTGTCTGAATACAGACTAAAGTGTGCTATTTTTCACTCTCTTTCTTTCATTCTTTTTTAAAATTTGAGTCTTCTTATACACAATGACTAATATGGAAATGTTTTACATGGTTGCACATGTATGACCTATTTCTGATTGCTTAACCTCTGGGGATGGGGGAGGGGAGGGAGGAAAGTATGGATAGAATCTGGAACTCAAAACTTTTTAAAATGTTTTAAAAATTGTTTTAACATGTAATTGGGGGAAAATAAAATATTATAAATTTTTTAAAAAAAGAAACGAGGGATTATTGATCTGGAAAAGAGAAGGCTGGAGGATAAGGTGGGCAATGGAAGAGAACAATTTATGAGTGCTGTCTTTCAAGTATTTAAAAATCTGTCAAGAAAGGAGGTTACAATTGATCTGCTCAGCTTCAGAGGGCAGAACCAGGATCAATAGAGGGAAGCTGCAGAGAGGCAGAATTAGGTTCATCATAAAGCAAACTTTCCCAACAATTCTACCTTTCCAAAAGTTAGAAATCAATTGCAATAAATCTGACATTTACATAGCACTTTAAGGTTTACAAAGCACTTGAAATACATTATCTCATTTTATCCTCTTGACTGACTCTGTGAGATAAGCACTGTAGGTATTATTATACCCATTTAATAAGTGAGAAAATTGAGTCAGAGAGAAGTTAAGTGATTTGCTCATGGTCACAAAGTGTCACAAGGAGGATTAAAACCCAGGTCTTCCTGATTCCAAGCCCAGCACCCATCCATTTCCCCATCACTAGATATCTTCAACTCAAATGGAATGACCATTTTACAGGGTTGCTGAAGAGGGAATTCCTATTCAGGTACAGATTGGGCTAAATGGCCTTCGAGGTCCTATCCAAATCTGAGATTCCATGATTTGGGTTCTTCTCAACTTTTCCTTCTCTCTTTTCCATATATGGAATTTATCTGAGAACTGTCTTTGGTTAAAAATAAATGAATGAGAAATAAGGGAACCAAGGTGATACCTACCTAATTTTTCTTGAACCCATGGCAGACTGATGGACTCTAGGAGAAAGTGGACTCTCTGCATGCTGACTGATGATGTGATTTGTTGTGACCAGTTTTCAGCAACAACAACAGAGCTCTACACTAGCAAGGACAAGTCCCTGCCTGGTCAAAGAAAGAAGTAGGACAGTGTTTCTCAAACTTTTTTGAGAAGAATATATGTGGTATTGCTCTGCCGTGAAGAAGTGTGGCTCACTGTGAAGTGGGATTCTATCACATACACATATGATCCATCACAGGTGTAAATTCCATGTAAGCTACTCCACCCTTAGTGAAACTCAGAGATACATATAGAGAGTGAGCTACATATAGCACATCCTTTGAAAGCTCTCTCTCGTAAGAGAGAGGCCTGCTTACATGAGCAAAAAGCCATTTGACAGCTCAAAAACTTAGGGCAGTAGGAAGTGAACTCATATTCTCATCTTCCTTAATTATTTTCCTTGGTCATAGGAGCATTTTTTTAGTAGAAAATTTGCAAAAGAGTTCAAAGTTGTACCCTATCCCCAAAATCTTCTAGACTAAAAGCTGAAACTAACATCACCTGTGATGGGTAAACCACTATATCTGGAGTCAGAGGATCTGGATTTGAATACTGACTGATACTCCCTGGGTGACCTTAAGCAAATTACTTACCCTCTCTGGGTCTCAAGGTTTTGAAAGGATTAGACTATATGCCATATATTAAGATAATGGACACATAGTTTAGATATAAAAGGTCATATCATAAACAAATTAAAGAAGTAAGGAAATTTCTTGTCAGAGAAGGAAAGAATTCATGATCAAAAAAGGAATAGAAAGGATCATATAAGACAAAATGAACATTTTGTTAATATAAAACTTGAAAATTTTAACACAAAACTAGCGCAGCTAAAATTAGAAGGAAAATAGCTGAAAAGGTTTTTTAAATAAGTTTCTCTGATAAAGGTACCATTTCCAGGATAAATAGGGAGCTGATTCAAACTTATAAGAGTACAAGCCATTCCCCAATTGATAAATAGTCAAAGAATATGAACAGGCAGTTCTCAAGGAAAGAAACCTCAGTCATATTTTTTAAAATGCACTAAATCTCTAATAATTAGAGAAATACAAATTAAAGCAACCTATCAAATCAGCATAGTTGACATGAAAGGAAAATTACTGTTATAGGCATTGTGCATATTGTTTTCCTAGCTCACTTACTTTATATGTGTTCTCATGCTTCTCTGAATTTATCAAGTTCATTGTTTCTTACAGCACAGTAATATTCCCTTGCTTTCATGAACCGTAATTTGTTTAGCCATTCTTCATTCAAAGGGCATCTACTTTGTTTCTTGTACTTTGCTATTACAAAAAGTCCTGCTATAAATATTTTTGTGTATATAGGGCCTTTCTTTTTTGTTATGTGGTATGTGCCTAGCAGTGGAATCTTTGAGTCAAAAGGTATGGAGATTTTAGTCATCTTTCTTGCATAATTCCACATTGATTTCCAGGAAAGTTGTAGCAATCTTCTATCATCTTTGCCAATTTGCTCTGTGTGAGCAACCTCAGGATTGTTTTTATTTTCATTTCTTTTATTATTGCCCTCCTGGATCACTGCCTTATTGTAGCAGAGGGGCTTTCGAAGCTCAATGAAACTATGAGCTATGCTGTGCAGGGTTACCTAAGATGGGCGGGTCATAGTGGAGAGTTTAGACAAAAGGTGATCCCTTGAAGAAGGAAATGGCAAACCACTCCAGTATCTTTGCCAGGAAAACCCCATACACAGTGCTAAAATGATAAAAGAGATGACATCAGAAGATGAGCCCCTTGTGTCAGGTGTCCAATGCACTACTGGGGAAGAGCAGAGAACAGCTATAAGTAGCTTCAGTACTAATGAAACTGCTGGGCTAAAGCCAAAAAGAAGCTTAGCTATGGGTGCATCTGGTGATGAAAGGAAAATCCAACACTGTAAAGGAACTGCATAGGAACCTGGAATGTAACAATTATGAATCAGGGTGAGTCAAACAGGAGATGGAAAGATTAAACAACAAAATCTAAGGTGTTAGTGAACTTAAATGGATGAGATTGGGTCAATTTAATTCAGATGATCACTACACATACTATTATGGGCAAGAATCCCTTAGAAGAAATTGAATAGTCAATAAGAGGGAGAGAAAAGCAGTACTGGGGTATAATCTTTAAAAATACAATAATATCTGTTTGAATCCAAGGCAAACTGTTCAATGTCACAGTAATATAAGTCTATGCTCCAAATACCTAGATGCCAAAGAGGCCAAAAGTTGATCAGTTCTATGAAGACCTACAAAATTGTCTGGAAATAACATCAAAAAAGATGTCACATTCATCATAGGGTATCAGAATGCGAAAGCAGGAAATTAAAAAATTATTGGAGTAACAAGCAAGTTTGGCCTCGGGTATCTTCTTATTAATGATTTGGAGCATTTAATAATTTGGTATTCTTTTGAGAATCATTTTTTCCATATCTTTTGACTACTTATCTTTTGAGGAATGGCTTTTGGTCTTAGATATTTCTGTCTGTTGTCTATGTATATTGGATATCAGACACTTAGCAAATACAATTGATGCAAAGATTTTTTCCCCTCAGTCATTGGTTCCCATCTTAGCCTAGTTGCATTAATTTTGTTTGTACAAAAGCTTTTCAATTTCATATAAACAAAATTATCCATCTAATCATATATAATTGCCTCTTTTGGTTAAGAATTCACTCCCTAAATACAGCTGTGGAAGATATATGAGCTACTTCTCCTCAGTTATTTTTTTTTAATGGTATGATCTTTAATATAAGATCATGGACTTCCAGGTCACATGCACAACAAGATGGTGGGCTAGACATTTTCTCTGATCCTCATAACCTCTCACACCTATTGAAAAAACAGAAATTATGTGGCAAAGATAAAGCAACTCTAGCTGTTTCCGTGACATCCACAATCCAAAAAAAGATAAAAATAAATCCCCCCCAAACTCAGGAGCTGATGCTTACTGACCCACAGCTCACGCAACACCCCTTCCCCACTCCCTCACTACTGATAGTGAAGCAGCAATAGCTGACCCAAAGGTAGGATACAGGCTTACATCACAACCCACCCCTATAACTGGTTCCCCCTTCCTTCTTTCTAGTGCCACGGAGACGCAGGCTGCAGGCTATGAAAGTTTGCTTGGGCTTTGATAGCAGTTTGGCTACAGCCTTTCAGCATCAAAAGCCTGAGTTGGGATGCCACCAAGAAGCACTTGTGCCAGGGAAAGAAGGCTCTTAACTGCCAATGCTGGGCCAGAGAACTGAGAAACAGAGGAAGTGGGACAGGTCATCAGGAGAGGACACTGCTTGTGGGGTGCTGTGCAGCACTCTACCAAACCTGAGGGAAAGAGCACAGCATGCAGCTGGGGCCATTTCTGACCATCTAAAAGTCAGCTGGGACAGAAACTCAGGCTGGTGAACTCTGAATTTCTTAGTGTGGGGGGAATGCTTTGAAATCCAGCCCCCAAAGAAACCATAATCAGAAGGAAGGGAGTCAGGAAGAAAGTGATAAGGAAAACAAGTGGGAGGGGGTGGGGAAAGACTGAAAGTACTAAAGATTTCAGAAAGAAAAATATTCAAAGACCTTGAACAAACAGATGAACCAAAATGAAAAACAATAACAGACGGAAATATGACCTCCAGATCTAGTAAATTAATTCAGGCATCTATGAAGAAATACTGCAAAATAAAGGTAAATGACCAGGCTGAGACAGAGGACCCTGTGAAATTTGAGAACATGAAACCACAACATATTGTTCCTGAGTAGTTTAAAAAAGGAAATGAAAATTTTGAGAGCAGAATTTATTTCCTGCACAGCGAAAATAGTGAGCAGATTGGAAAAACTTAAACTTGTAATGCCAAGTTTCACCAAAGAAATGAAAGAGAGAATAGCTTGTGAATGCAAATTTACAGAAGTAAAGAACAACCTAGAAGAAGAGAAGCAAAAAACAAGAACATTAAAAGAAAACATGCTTACTATGTAAGTAAAATATACTGAACTCAAAGACAGGATGTGCAAAGACAACCTAAGGATCATAGGTCTCCCAGAAGAACACAACAGGACAAAACACTTCATTATCAAGTTTCCATTTAAATCTGTCTTCTGCTTGCACTCCCTGAATTGATTGATATTTTTAGCACATTGTCCCCTCCCACACACACTGTATGAGTGTTAGCAGCCCAGAGTAGCTCATGTTTCCCTCCTTCTGGGGGCAGTATGTTATACATGGAGGTACAACATTCACTTAGAGAAGGTGGTCTCACAGTGTTCCAACTCCCTCCTCTTAGACTGACCCATCAGAAAAACCCCATTTCCTATCACCTGGATGCACCTCTTTTCCAATGAAAATGCTTTTCAGTGGAATGCCCTACCCTTTCAGTTGAGACCTCCTTCTTTCATTCTCTCAGTTTCAATCTCTTTCCTTCTCCCATTCTATTGCAATGAGTGCCTCTTCTTACTGAGAAACTATAGGAGTTATCATCCCTTTGCTAAGGGTATATCACTGTACCCATTCTGTCCTTCACCTTCCTTCTTCCCACCTTCTCACTAAGCAATTCATGTTATACAAATAAAAGCCAAAGGAAATGCCAGGATTCAGCCTTCAGAAGACTTTGGGGACATAATATCAGTCTTCAAACAAAGGTCTGTCATGAGGGGAAAAAATATTAGGCTTGAGTTCCGCTGGTTCCAAATGACAGAAGTAGGACCGATGGTTAAAAGTTATAGAGTTGTATTTTGTAGTTTTCCAGAGATTAAAAAGACTTCTAAGAATAAAAAGAAAAAAATTGCTCAGGGACCCAGAACCTAAAATTTGCTAATTCCAAATCTTTATGGAATCTTCTCTCTCCAAGTCCAGAGCAAATGCTACCTGCTCAATGAAACTTTCTTTACCTGTGTAATGGGGACTAATTTTAGTCATGTCCAGATCTCCTACCATGGAGACACCTTGCTTCTGGGGAAGGGATCCCCTTCCATCCTGCATCTTCCTTACCACATGGATAGGGGTCTTCTTTGATTAGCTGGGTGGTCAAAACAGGCTGTGTCCTTAAAACTGTTAGACTGGGACCCAGAGGGTGAAAATAATATATAGTTTACCCACAGTCTGGGCACCATGAACTGAATCAAGAAGGAGGGATACCTTACTTCCCTTTCTCTTTTTAACCCATGGCTCCAAGAAATGGGTCTGGGGCCTCTGATTTTTTTGTTTGTTTGTTTGTTTCATTTGCCCTTCTCAGTTTCAGGTGCAGGCAGCAATCCCCACTGGACTTGGAAGTTAGAACAAAGCAACCTGGAGCCAAGCATTCCAGTCTCAATATTGCAGACAGCCAGCCCCAACAAGAAAATCCTGAGAAACCAGTGTTCCTGGAATTTGAGCCCAAAGGGGGATTTAGGCTTGGAATTTGGGACTATGCTGTATATTAACTTGGCTGAGCTTTGAAGCTAATCCCCTTCCCCTCCCCAGAGACAGAGGTGGTATGGGAGTGTTGAAAGTGGATTTTTGGCAGAACATAATTGACTCCATTTGTTCTGCATTTGCAATTTTTTTTTTTAAATTGCATGATACTTCAACACATACTAAATGTTTCCTTCAATATCTCCTTTCCCCCTAATCACTCTATTGCTACAAAAGAAAGTTTAGAGGACCTCTATAGAGTTCAAGGAAGTAGCCCCTTCTCTTTAGTCTATCTAATAAAACACAGTAGGAGCTTAACAGATGCTGACTGACTGATAAAAAAGGTACTATTTTCTTTGGTCTAGTGTAAATGGTTCCAGGGGTGGGGAACCTGCGGCCTCGAGGCCACATGTGGCCCTCTAGGTCCTCAAGTAAGGCCTTTTGACTGAATCCAAACTTCACAGAACAAATTCCTTTAATAAAAGGATTTGTTAGTTTAAACTTAAGCTAACAAGGACATATTCTTTCTTTCATAACAATTTAAGCATCTTCTTTTTGTTATAATAAGAATCTTTTCCCACTTACCAGCTGTACCTGCTCTGACTGAATTGCTATAGTCCATCTTCTCTTTTGTTCTCTCTCTGACTCATGTAACTTTGGAAGAAAGAATATATATGTATGTATTATGATTCATGTATATGTGTATGTATACATATATATACATATATGCATATATATATATACCTGTGTCATTTGCCGAGTTTGCACACACACACATACATAGCTCTCACCTCCCCGTAGTGTGTGTCACACTCTTGAAGGAATAAATTACAGTTTGCCATCTTACTATATCCTGTACTGGCTTATTTGGGCAATAGCTAATAAGGACCCTGAAAACTCACACAACAGGGAAGAGGGAAATTATGCCCCATGTGTTGGAGATGTTTGTATATTTATTAATATGCCTTTGAAGTAAATATTCCTTTATAAAAATTACACTGACTGTTAAGGGGCTGAATGGAACACAAGTGCAAAAGACCCTTCTTACACTTGGAGGAACACCATCAGGGGGAGCTGAAGTCATTGGCCCAGGGTAGAGTGAAATAGAACGTGCTAGGCCTTCAGGCAGTCAGGGCCTATGCTTATATCGATCTTTCCCTCACCTGAACTTACAGCACTTCGCATTTCTTTTATTCATTTATATTCTAATGTTTTATCACTCCTGCTAGAATGCATTTTTGAGATGGCTCAAACTAGCGAATAAAAAGTTGGCCTTAGAGTCAGGAGACATTGGTTCCAATTTTGCCTTTGATTTCTGCGCCTTAGAGCCCTCATCCATAAAATAGATGAATAATAATAAATAATAATGTTAATTAAATAATAAAATATATAAAATGATAATTGCTACCTGCCCACCTCTAGAAGGAGTAAGGCCTTATTGACTACCAAAGCTTCAAGCAAAGGTAGCTTAGAAAAACCTAACTGTATTTAATTGGAACTAATTATAGAGCAATTGAGCAGCCCATGGGAATAACTCTCTGACCAGAGAGTTGGCAAGTTCATTTTCTATTAAAACTTTTGCAGTGGCTCACAGTAAAGCCAGGAACAAATTAAATAATCTCTTTGGGTTTTAGTCATGTCTCATGTGTGAAATGAGAATAATATTACGTGGAGGAAATAGTTCTGGCTGTGGAGTTATATGATCTGAACTAGTGTGACACAGTGGAAATACTGCATTCTGATTTGGAGGACATGGGTCTGAATTAGGCTCTGCTACTTACTGTAGAACCTCTCCTAGGTTTCAGATATCTGATTTCTAAAATGAGGGTGTGATGTCTAAACTCCCTCCAAGCTCTAAATCTATGATTCTAGAATATGTTTTAGGTGTGCAGTGGAAGTCGAATTGAATTGGTCAACAGCACTGAGATTTGCGGCATTGTCTAAGAGAACCTGCCTACCAAGAGGTAGGCAGGAAATGAGACAGGAAGCAGCTAGCTTCCAAACCTCAGTAGCTGAGACATCCACAGTATTCATCCCTCCTCAGTGGGTCTCAATTCCAAATCTGAGAAATTCTAAACCAGGCTGTTGCCTCTTAGAAATGAAAACTGGTTCCTGAGGGAAAAAAGGCAGTTCAGTCTGAGAGAAGTAAAAAGAAGAAAATCAATACATCTGATCAGACGTTCATATTTGGAGATTGATAGTTTAATTTTGATTTCATTATTATAAAAATATTGAGAATTTTTTTAAAAAAAGATATGCTGTAGGCACATTTATATTAGCTAGTTCGCCGTCCCTTTAACTCATGCATCTGGTTGGTGAAAATGAACTTGTTGCCACAGAAACCGTTCATCTCCTCCTTGAAGGGACAAAACCAGCTTAAGTAATACAGCTAGCAAGGCAGCCTAGGATGATAATAGAGATGCATTAATAACTGTTAGCTCCGATTACCAAGCCAAGATTGTGGCTGGGAAGGCGACCTTAATAGCAGGAGACTTTAAAGGAATCAATATGTCCCAGGGGCAAGAAATGCCTTCTTCAACCTCTCCACAGAAGGCTTGCTCCTCAACACATGTGTTACCTTTGCCCCATGCAAAGGGCATCCTTAGATGAGGAGAAAAGTGAACTGCCAAATACAGAGTGATAAGATCACCTTCAAAATGGCTTCTGATGTGAAAAAAAAAACCTTTAAGAACTTGGAACGTACTTAACCTGGAGTCTGTGAACTTGTTTTTTTAAAAATAATTTTATATGATTGGTTTCCTTTGTAATTCAGTTAGGTGGTGCAATGGATCGAGCCTAGAATCAAGAAGACCTGAGTTCAAACCCAGCCTTAGATAGTTATTAGCTTTGTGACCCTGGGCAAGTCATTTAACTTCTGTTTGCCTCAGTTTCCTCACCTGTAAGAAATGAGAGGAGCTAGGTGGGGCAGTGGATAGAGCGTTGGGTTTGGAGTCAGGAAGACATGAGTTCAAATCTGACCTCAGATACTTCCTAGCTGTGTGACTCTGTACAAGTCACTTACCCCTGTTTGCCTCAGTTTCCTCATCTGTAAAATGAGCTGGAGAAGGAAATAGCAAACCATTCTAGTATCTTTGACAAGAAAACCCCAAATAGAGTAATGAAGATTTAAACACTACTGAAATGACTAAACAAGAAATGAAGATAATGATAGTACCTACCTTCCAGGATTGTTGTGAGGATCAAATGAGATAATAATTATAAAGCACTGTACAGCACAGTGCCGGGCACATAGTAAGCCTTATATAAAGATTACCTACTATTTTTAATCCTATGTTTTTTTATATTTAAAAACACTATCCTAAGGAGAGTCCATAGACTTCTCCAGACTGTCAGAGGGGTCCATGAGACAAAAATGATTAAGAGCCTCTGAAAAGAGAAGCAGAACATGCTTGAACACCCACTCAAGCTGTGCAGCATTTTTGTGTGAATATTCCAAGGACAGAGATCCCTGGGCATCCAACACCATCTGGAAGCATTCAGGAACCTAGTTGTCTTTTTCATTCCTGTGGTGGTTTCCAAAATTAAAGATCCTGTTTCTACTTGTGTTTGTAGGCAGAATTGACTTGATGGATACAACAGCTGTCAGTAAAAGGGAAAACAAGTCTGGATGTTTGAATGATGGATGGATGCTGTGTCTATATACACGAGCAATCTGACCATGGTCATGATCATGGCAATCAAAAGTAATGGCTTCTCTGATTTTTGGCTAGCTGACCCATTACCAAGGCCAAACTGGTTGTGGTCTGTGTCCTTGATGAGCCCATAAAGAGCTCTCTTCCACATGTGACAACAAGCATGAGAAGCAGTGATGTGTTGAATGTGCACCATGGCTTTTCCAAACAAGTTCTATGGCTCATACTCACACCTCTACTCAAGGGAAGTAACAACCAGGACATATCATACCACCATCTCTTAGCTTTGGATTGGCTTTACTGGGGTTGGGCACTAGGAAACAAAACACCTGCCTAGGCCTGGAAGGGAGACAAGACCCCTTACCATAGCCTCCTCCAGGAGTGACATTCATATTTGTTTCAATTTGAACAATAAAGGCTCATTTGGGAACGAATTCGACTCAATTTATTTTGACAAACATATATTTATTAAGCATCTACTATGTGCTTGGCACTACAGATACAATGACAAAAAAGAAAACTGTCCCTATTCTCAAAGAGCGAACGTGTGGGAGGGGAGACAGCCTGTGCAAAGCTGTTATATAGGAGATGGAATTCAGCAAATAAACTAGTTTGACTAAAACATAGTGTGAACAGGAGTAATATGAAGTATCTAGAGAGGTAAGTTGAAGCCAGATTGGGCAGGTAGGTGGTTCAGAGGATACAGTGCCAGGCCTGGAGTCAGGAAGACCTGAGTTCAAATCCAGCCTCAGATATTTATTAGCTGTAGGACCCTGGGCAAGTCGCTTAACCCTGTTTGCCTCAGTTTTCTCACCTGTAAAATGAGCTGGAAAAGGAACTGGCAAACCACTCTAGTGATCTTTGCCAAGAAAACCCCAGATAGGGTCATGAAGAGTCAGATACAACTAAGCAAATTAGACCCAGTTGTTATTGCTATTCTTTAGGGAAAATTTTATAAAATCATATTGATTTTCTTTATATACCAGAGAATTCAAGAAACATAACCAGGAGAAATCTTTATCTTTTTCAATGCATGAGCATCAAGGGCCCAGACTGTGGCCCTGATCGAGTTGCTGGTCCTCATTTTAACATGCCAGACTCAAGAGTATCCAGGCACTTGGATAAAGCACCAGGACAAATCATCCCATATGGCACAGCTGTTGTTGCTGAGGATTATGTAGGTGGGGCTGCTAAAATAAGGCTGAAGCCAGAGCAACCTAGCTCTGGGGCCAGCAAACAAGAAATGCAAGCATGGCTCTGAGGAATGAATGATTAACCTTTCTTTCACTATGAGGCTGCCTTCAAGAAGGACATAAAAACAGATTAAAACATAATCTTCAGTCTGGTGTTTCTAGGCTGATCCATGGAGCAGGCAGCATGATGTAATGTTGAAACTCAAGTCAGAATTCCTGGGTTCAAATCCTGGCTCCACTACTATTGTCTGTGTGCCAATGGGCAAGTCCCTTAATGGTTCTGAGTGACCTCAGTTTCCCTGTCTGTAAAATGAGAAGGTTGGACTAGTGACCTCTAAAGTCCCTTTCAGCTCTAAACTTGTGACCCTATAATTATAATGAAGTTGGAGAGTTGGTTGCCTTGGAGATAAGGATAACAAAAGAATGTTTTCACAGTCAGGAATGCAACTGAGATGGGACATAGGGGTGGTGGAGACTCTTTTTCCAGTTAGATTTCCCTATTTCTTTTCATTCCTCTATATTTTGTGTGTATAGCTGGGGATATCTTATATGCCAGGCTGTGCTGTGAGCTACCTGAGGTCTTGGGTAGCTGGTGGTGCAGTGGTCTTGGAGTTAGGAAGACTTGAATTTAAATATAGCTTTAGACACTTACTGGCTGTGTGATCTTGGGCAAGTCACTTAACCTTTGTCTACCTCAGTTTCCCCAATTGTAAAATGGAGGTAATAATAGTACCAACCTCCCAGGGTTGCTGAGAGGATCAAATGAAATAATATTTGTAAAGTACTTAGCACAGTGCCTGCCTGGTATATAATAGGTGTTATATAAATGTTTATTTCCTTCTCTTCCCATTGGGCATAGAGAATACCAAAAGATTTGGAATATTATGCTATCGATTGGCAGCAACATCCTTGACCAAACATTTGGAAACCTCTCATCTCTCAGCTAGTGCTTGTATCAGACCCTAATGGGGCAGTGGCAGTCAGACCCTATCATGGCAGCTGTAGGTGAAGGTACATAGGAGATTATGAAGTATTCTAATGAGATGATGTCTATAAAGCACTTTGTAAACCTTAAAGTGTTATATAAAAGTGAGCCACAAAATAAAGGATTGTTAATGGGAAAAATAAGATTAATAAAAAACAAAGTAAACAGAAAAAGGCAGCACTGACTGTTAGATTGCAGCAAGTATGTTAGAGTTTTCTTCAGAGTCCTGTAGACCTGGACAAATTGACTGAGAGCATTTACATGATCTAGTCCCCCAAGGAACATGCCCCTAAAGGGTCTGATGGTCTAGGTTCTCATTCCTGACTCTCTGGCCTTAACTGGAGATGGCAATCATTGTTTCAGGCTGTCTGTGTTATGTTTTCTTTGTGTCTAGGAGGCTCTTAAGTGTTCCTACTGGTTTGTCTGTGCTACTGGGTACTGGAGGGAGTTGGGGCCTGATCCTGAATAAGTTGAACCACTGATTGTTTCAGAGCCTACAATGAAAGTTATCTCCCCAGCTATCCTATTCCTCTATTCCTATCTAAAAGTCAACATTCTGAGGTTCCACCTTTACCTACCAGTACAGGAGAGGGGAAGAGGTATTATTGTTTGGTAGTAGAGAATTTTTGTGCTTTGTTATATTCTTTTTAAAGATGAGATATGTAGAAGCTGCTTTAAAACTTTCAGTGTCTTTGAATTACCTACCAAATAAGCCTAGCCTGGCATTAAAAGCTCTAGCATCAATCTTCCTTTTCAATCTTATTTCAACTCCCTTTCATAAACATTGTGCTCTAACCAAACTCAACTATGTGCTCTTCCTCTGACTTCCTCAACTCTGCTTTTTTCCTTATACCATTCCCTCTACTTCAAATGCCCCCATATCTGCCTGTTGAAATTCTAACCATTCTTCAAACTCCAGGTCAAATACAACTTCCTCCCTGACTCACCCAGACTTAACATGATGTCCCCCTTCTTTGAACTCCTATCCTTTGTGCCCTTTTGATGATACAACTTATCACACTCTACCTTATGTTACAGTTATTTGTATACTTGACTTATACTCCCTACTAGACTGTAAATTCTTGGAGGGCAGGTAGCCTTAGAATTATATGCAGAACATCCTGAACATAATATTTATCTAATATTTGTTGAAGGGAGAATAAATGAATGAAAAGGGAGAGAACTAAACCATTCCTTACTAAAGGAAACATTTCCATTGGCTATAGAGTGGTATAAATCACTCCACCAGTCATCAAGCATTTATTGTGTCTTCTGTGAGTTGGATACTAATAAGACCAATGTTGTAGATTGGACTCATGAGACCCAGCTAAGAACCAAAAAATTTTTTGTGAGGCAATTGAGGTTAAATGACCTGTCCAGAGTCACAGTGAGTGAGAACTAAAATTTTTAATAAATATTTGTTACTATATAAAGACTGTATTCCCTGGCTGTCTTGCATACTGACTGCCTTACTAGTATACATTATTGATTGCAGAGGAAACTGGGTGAGAAAGTGTGGATGGCTCAATCTAATCTAATGCCACTAAAAAAGAATAGTTTGAAAGTTGAAGCCAAACTTTTTTCTTTTTCTTTTTCTTTTTTGTGTGACTGGGTCTCCCTATCTTGCCCAGGGTGGAAATACAGCAGCCATTCATGGGCCCAACCCCATTGTTGAGGGCACTCAAGTTTTTACCACTCAGTTCCTAACTTGGGCCTGTTTGTCCCTTCTTAGGCAACCTGGTGGCATCCTTAATCTGGGGGCTTACCATTTTGGTACTGGACTTATGGCAGATACCCAATCTACTCAGAACTCCCAAAGTCAAGCGATCTGCCAGCCCCAGTCTTGCTTAACAGCAGGGAGTTCAGGCATGTAACATCATGACTGGCAAAACCAAACTTCTTGAAAAACAAAGACTTGTCCTATGATCCTGCCAAAGAGGACAGGGCTTTTATTACCTTTTTAAGATGAAAATTGAACATCAGGGTTTCCTTGGAGGGCTATAAGTTTCACTTATATTGCTGACTTCTTCTCTTCGCCTGGGAGGTGGTCAGAGACTCCCTGGCACAGAAAAATCCCAGGAAATGGATTTTATCTTGTTTTCCTAATCAATACAAACTTATGCAACAGAAGAGGCAGTATCAGATGAGGGTGTCAGTCAACTCCAGTTTCTAAGTACATGTTGCCACTGTATTTGTTTGGCATCACCATTCTTCTTAGATGGCTTCCTGTTATTGCCTTGAAAGAATGAAAGGTACTATATGCCAAACAATTGCCCTTTGGGCTGAGTTTAAATGGGAAAAATAAAAAAACATCACACAGTCTACAAACCCAGCAGAAAGATGGCTAGCCAAAGAATCACTAGATTTGAGACGTCTGGTCTAGGCTCATTCTTTATAACTAAAATAATAGCCCCAGTGAATTTCAGAATACTAAGTCAGCTCAGAACAGAGTAGATCTATGTAGGCAGGAGCATCTCAGCTTTCGTGAGAGCTTCACTCTTATGAAGTAATTCCCAGACCTATCAGTCCTTGACTGAAGGAAGAATTCAATTGCTTCACCGCTGATAATTACTTTCATGGCATGAGTTTTGAACCCGAAATTCTTTCATTACACAAGTTATGTGCCACCTGGACTGCACCTGAGTCCAAGGCAGCACCTAGGACAGCTGCTTTATGCTGAACTTCTGAACTATGTTATATTATCTATTCTCTTTTGTGCCTTTGGAGGAGGACTGAATTGTGAATTTCCTAGAATTTCTGGATAGCAGTCTGGATACTTCCAGGGTTTAATAGAACAGAAGAACACAGTTGCTCAATAGATTTTTATGTGTATTCTTTCTTGTTATTCAGTCATTCAGTTGTGTCTGACTCTACATGACCCCATGGATAAAGTTCATCTTTCTTGGCAAAGATACTGAAGTGGTTTGCCATTTCCTTCTCCAGTGGATTAAAACAAACAGAGGTTTGACTTGCCCAGAATCTCACAGCTAGTAAGTATCTGAGGTTAGATTTGAACTCAGGTCTTCCTGACTCCAGGCCCAGTGCTCTATCCCCTGAGTCACCTAGCTGCCTGTTCTTGTTATTATGTACTATTTATTTGCTTAATAATTCTAGGCCAAATGATTCCATCATTTTGGCTACATCCAATCCCCCAATTCTATTATCCTTGACCTAGCCTGGCCCTCCATTGTCTTGCCTCTCTATGGCCCCAGGCCACTTCCCACCCTTGGTCCTATCAAGGCTCCATTTCCCTGGAATTCTATTACCTCATAGACTACTTGGCCACTCCTAGATCCCTTCCACAGTCTTTCTGTATATAAGGTCCATCTTGTCTCCATTAAGATGTGCAGATTTTCACAGTCTAGCCAATAGCCCAAAGATGCTCATATTCCTTAAGAGTCTAGCTAATATGGTGAATCTTCAATACACCTTGTTTTTGGCTGGAAAAAAAAATAATTCTAGGCGAAGAGTAAATACACTGTTCACAGTTAAGCATGCTTGTCTGTTTCTATGGAGTCAATTCCATTATGCAGTGGTGGCATAATTCAGGCTCAGAAGTTAGAGGAGGAAGTGCCACTTATGGAGGTCAGGGCTTAAGACCTTATTTTCCAACTGAGACCACAATAATTGACATGCAGCAATGAGTTGAAATGGCCCCCAAAAAAGTGGTGGCTGAGAATCAAGGAGAACTTGATTCTTAGCTCTTCTGTTTAACAGAGCAGATGTGAATAATGGATGAGAGAGCATGAGGAACCAGTGGGGAATGTCCTGCTTCAAATCCTTCTTGCTGAATATGCAAAAAGATATCGACTGACTGGTTGTCATAGCAGGCTTTACAGTTCTGTGATACGATACCACACCCTGTCTTCTCCTCCCTTCCCTTCCCCCACAAAGTACTACACTCTAGGGACCGGAACTGAAAGCAAAGTCAGCTGATACAATTCAGATAAGTATTACTAGCCAGCATCTGATATTATGGAATTATCATTGATTGGTCCCTAAACTGGTATAAGCAAACTCAGCATCAAAGATACCAACACAGTGTTACCAATACAGTATTAGGAAAACAATACTTTTTTTTATGGTGATGTTTCTATGCATGAAAACAATATATTATTATACATAATATATTATAATACATAATTATAATGTTAAATATAAAAATAATAAAATATAACCTATGTGATTGGCTTATAGTAACACTGTATATTTCACTACCTTTTTTTTTTATTAAAAAGGAACTATTTATTATGAAATGTTGTCTCCTTAGAGTTCCTCTCTATGTTTGAGTAGCAAAAAAAAAAACAGTGTGATACCAACACAGTGATATCTCTTCCTAGGGGAGGAGCCCTAGGGCCTAGACACCATGGCACTACCACCTTACCCTTTTAGCAGCTCCAAATGTCTCCTTTCATTCCTCTCTCAAGATTTTCACACCAAGTAACATACTGTTGGTAACCCGTCTTCTGCTCCCTAAAATGGTCTAATACCCTTTCACTCTCTCTGGTCTAAGCTTGATCTGTTCCATCTTCTATTCTTTGCTATACGATGATTTACCTGCTTCCTGACGCCACTGCAACAGTAATCAGTCTCTGCCCCTGCTAAACTGTTCCCCATAAGTTGTGAGAACTTGGGAAGAAGCTGTCCCTTGGTTTTATCATGAGAAGAATCAAGAGAACATTGTATACAATGACAGCAATACTGTTTTAAGAACAACTTTGAGTGAAGAGGTCATTTTGACTGGTATAAATGCCCAAATTAACTACAAAGGACATATGAAGGAAGACACTATCTGCATCCAGAGAAAAAACTGGTCAATAAAAGTATATGGAGAATGATTTTACATGTATATACATATTTGTGTCTAATGGTAGTTATTTCTGGGGGGGGCAAGAAAAAAAAAGAAATTTACATGATAACTTTATTATATATTTAAAAGAAATAACAAGTTGTACATAATAGATTTACAGTTTCATGTGCAATCATCTTTTTTTTTAATTATGCTATGTTATGGAAACGCTTATTTTATTCCACAAATTAAAAATAAATACATTTTTTTAAAAATAAGTTTTCCCTTTGGCACTATAGATGATTGTGCATGGACTGTACTGGTAAATATTCTAACAACTAGTTCACCAAGAAAAAAAATGTATATACAACACATCTGTAATTTAATATGTATTATTAACATTTTCTCCATCACTTTCTTAAGTCTAGACAATCAACAAAACAATAAACTGAGCCCTTGTTGGTAACACTTGCTATTTCTGAGGTATAAATGTTTACACTGAAAATGAAATGGCCCTCCTGAGCCAGTTAGGGCTGGTTCCAATACATCCCTGGCCATGCAACTCTCTGACTGCTTCCCAGTCCTACAACATTCCAATTTCCTGACATAGGAATGCAAAAGATAAGTTTCACCTTCTTTATAATTTTTCCTAAGCCCAGCTCAGTGTGCTGAAGATTACAAACCACTTCTCAGAGTTAGTGCAGCTGTTCAGGCCTTTATCACCTCTTACCAGGACAAATGCAGGAGTCTCCTTAATTGGGCTTGACTTCTAGTCATTCTCTTTTCCAATCCATCCTTTATACAGCTGCCAAAATTATCTTGCAAAAGCACAAATCCAATCATGTCATTCTCTTGCTCAAGAACCTTAAATGGCTCCCTGTTATTTCTAGGATAAAATACAACCATGTAATCTCTCCTTTACCAAGCTTATTTCACTGTATCTGTTCATAGCTTTTATGTATCCTTTGAGTCTTTTACATTTTTCATGGGGTAAAATAAAGGCTGTTCCAGACTCCAAACCCCCATTGCATCTAGAGTGCTTGTATGGGTGCTGGGGATCCCTTTTGCCTGCATTTGGGGAAACCTAAATACAAGCTGTACCATGAAGACATAAAACTTTTCTAGAACAACTCCAGATGGGCACAACAAGCCAAAGAGAAAAAGTGACCCTTTTGTGGCCAGGCCCCTACACAAGGACGCAGTCAATAGGAACCCAGAATTTTGGAGAATCCTGGGCCGTGGGTTATGAAGTATTTGTTTCAGGCCAAACTCAAGGTTGCTAAAGCAACAAAACCAGTGCATCTCACTTTTTATGTGACTCCCAGCATTGGATCTTCCAAAGTTGCCACACTCAGTTTTCTAAGGAATTCAACATAAGTCTACATGGCAGATAGTGAATAGGGGAAAGGAAGGAAGGAAGGAATGAGGGCAAGGGAAGAGGGAACAAACATTAATTTAGTGCCCTACTATGTGCCAGGCACTGTGCTAAGCACTTTAGAAATATTATCTCATTTGATCCTTACAACAACTCTGTAAGATAGGTGCTGTTATTATCCTTATTTTATAGTTGAGGAAACTAAGGCAGACAGATTAAGTATCTGAAGCAAGATTTGAACTCAGGTCTTTCTGATTCCAGGCCTGGTGGTCTATCTACTATACCACCTAGCTGCCAATAAATAATTCAAGTCATAGAACCATAGGAAGTTAGAGTTAGAAGGGATTTTAGAAATTGTCTTCAACGTGGAAGGAATCCTACAGGTCATTTTGTCTTAACATTTGTTTTTAAAAAAATCTCTACAAGGTTCCCAAGAGGTGACCTCACCACCAGTTGAATACCTCCACTAATGGAGACCCACTCTATCGTGAAGAACATTATATTTTAGACAATTCTAATTTATAAGAAGTTTTTCTTTACATAGAGCCCAAATCTATGTGTGGATGTAAGTATATATACACATATTATATATATACACATACATGTATGACTATATATACATACGTACTTGCGTGTGTATAAAACTCTACACCTACACACACACACACACAGCATTTCCTGGATCTATAAGTTTGATCAAAGTAATTAAAGTTCTGGCATGATCTGTTCTTATACCCTATGCTGGACTTAGTGATTTTCAGTAGCAAATAGAATGTTGGTATCTTAGGGTCAGAGACTTTTTGTCCCTGTATCCTTAGCACCCATCTCAGTGCCTTAGATGTAGCATAAGCTCAATAAATTCCTACTGAATGAATTGTGAGTTTCAATCCTCTGCTGGCCATTTTAGTTCTATCCTTCCCAGTGTGCATCTAGTTAGCATTCTAACTAGATAAAACAGAAGCAAAATAGTAGGGGAATAGTTCTGCTTCTTTTTATCACCCCTTGTGACCATCCCATTCCCCAAAAGCAATAAGCCCACTAGATTCCTTTATCCATTATCCTCTTGAACTCTGCATAGCTTTAAAAAAAAAGTCCTTTTATTATTAGAAGTATTCTTGGCATTTTTCTAATATATATTAACTTACATTCATCCTCTATTATCTGCTCTTGCTTTCATTTTCTTCAGATGTTTTTTTAGAAAGGAATTGGTCAATGAGTAGTCTGGGCATGAAGCATTGGCCTCTTGAAAAGGCTAAAATTTTTCTTCCTCATCAGGAAGACTTTCCCAATCCCTTTTAATTCTATTGTTGATTTATTTGTTGATTATTTCCTATTTGTCTTGTATGTATCTTATTTGTACAAAGTTATTTGCATGTCATCTCCTCTATTCATTTGTGAGCTCTTCCAAGTCAGAGACTTGTCTTTTGCCTTTCTTTCCTTCTTTCTTTTCCCCATCTCTTATCACAGTGCCCAGCACATAGTGTTGTTGTTCAGTCATTTTTTCAGTCGTGTCCAACTTTTTGTTGACCCCATTTGAAATTTTCTTGGCAAAGATACTGGAGAGGTTTGCCATTTCCTTTTCCAGTTCACTTTGCAGATGAGAAAACTGAGGCAATCAGGGTTAAATGACTTGCACAGGGTCACACAGCTAGCCAAGTGTCTAAGACCAGGTTTGAATTCAGGAAAATGAGTCTTCTTGACTTCAGGCCTGGGTACTCTATCCACTGTGCCACCTAAGTAGGTGCTAAATAAATATTTATTGATTAACTCACTTCATTTTGCAATAAGGTAATTAGCACATTATAACCAAACTCCACCATAATGTTATGAAATAATATTGTATTTGACCAATTGTTTAAGTTACATATTGGATAGTTAGGGATGATCTGAGCTAGTGCTTTTGCAGTGGCACTCTTAACTGGTACAAACATCAGTCTTCCCATTGTCCTGTTTATAATATTGTTCCAGCAGAACTAACCATTTACTATAATGTTATTTCATCAATCCTATTTTTAGTGGAACACCTGACAACTGACAACTGATGGTGGAATATGCATAAGAAATACCTTTGGGTTCATGCAGAACTTGTCCATTTGTATTTGTAACAGGGGTGATGTGCTGAGCATGCACCCTGATGTCTCCCAATGGGCCACGTACTATGGCAGCTAGGTGCTGCAGGAAAGTGCTGGACATGAGGTCAGGAATTGCTGTCTAGTTGTTTCAATTGTGTTGGACTCTTCACAACCTCATTTGGGGTTTTCTTGGTGAAGATATTGGAGTGGTTTGACATCTCCTTCTCCATGAGGTCAGGAACACCTGAGTTCAAATCCTGACTCACCCACTAATTGCATAACTTTGGACAAGTCATTTAACTTCTGTCAATCTTAGTTGCCTCATCTGTAAAATAGGGATAATAATATCACCTACTTCACAAGCTTGTTGAGGATCAAATGAGATAATATAAATTAGGTATAATAACACTTATTTCACAAGATTGGAGAATCAAACAAGATAACACGTAGAGCACTTTGCATGCCTTAAAGTTCTACATAAACACTAGCTGTTTGCATTGTTGTTGTTGTCATGACTATAACCCCTTGTTAAGGAGCCCAGAAGCGCATGATAGGTCCCCCTGTATCCCTGTTACTGGGGCTGTATTAAAAATGATTGGAAAACAGAACCCCTACAGTAAGCTATAAAAATGTAGTACATAGATGCTTCAGAGCTACTCTCCCAAACCGCATTTGGACTAACAAATTGTGTGTCCGGGGGGCAACTGGTTACATCTCCCCCAGGGGTTCTGATGGACCTTGCAAGGTAAGGGTATCTTTCTAGTGCTATTGCCCACTAGCCTCCGTGAAGCATATTTCCCCAATATCATTTAACCAATTATTATCTCCCCAAGATCAGTGTCTAACTAGTATCTCATCATTATTAGCTAACCTATTGATATCAAATTAATTAACCAATTAACATCAATTAGTTTTTACAAAAGGGATATTTACTGCAATAAAACCTCCCAACCCAGGAGCCCATTGTCCTCTACTACCCTGTTCCCCAGGGAGAGTGGATTCAAACTGAAAGTGGTTATTAGCAATATCCCCCACACACAAACACACCAGGTTCAAATGTATAGCATAGCCAGTGAATAATTTACTTTGATTCAAATTGCAGGACATCTGCTAGTTGATTGCCCAGGTATCATATTGATCCTTGAGACTTACTCCTTACCAGGCTCAGCTGCCATGACTAAAGGCAAACTCTGCCATGGGCTCCAGTTGCTAGACCTCTGGTGGTCTTCCAAATTTTTGAAGTTCACAAGGTCATCCCACCCAATCCACTCTGTCTCTAATACCCACTAACCTAAGATCAGGAAGGAATAAATACAACCGGGACAGCAGGATCATTCACTCACATCCACTTTGCAGCTCAGGTGAGGAAATGAGGTATTTGAAGTAGTACCTGATGCTGCCATTGCTGCTATCTCTGGGGTTACCTCTCTCCCCACCTGGAAGTCCATAGCGTTTCCTCCTCTTCTCTCAGCCTTTAGGGAGAGAGACAGAGGCATACAGAGACAGAGACACACACACACATTGAGAGAGAGGGAGAGAGAGAGAGAGAGAGAGAGAGAGGAGAGAGATTTTGTCTATTTGTGTCTTTTATATGCACAATGAGTTCCAGCCAATTAAATGCCTTATGCAATAAGTCAACAGGAAATAGTTAGAGAATACTTTCTTGTGCTTTGAGATGGAGAGATAAAGGGTCTTAGCCACTCCATCACACATTTCTGGAAGCAGGCTCACCAAGCCTCCACGTGACAAATGGCAGCAAGTGCAGAATATTGTACATATGCTAAAGAGTAGACCCCAATGGCCAGCTACTGATTACACGAACAAGTGAGGAGGAATGTTCTTCTTTCTTTCCAGGCAGCTTTTTGCTAAAATATTGTCAATGCAAGCTGTCTCTTGGACTTCCAGTGAAGGGAAAAAGGGAATTTCCCTTACTTTCTACACCATGGCAGTAATAGTGACTGCATGTACATGGTTGCATGCCCTCACCCAGGCACACCTGAAACTGGACCTCAAGGCTTCCTGTTCTGTCTTACGTTTCTTCCCTAGAGCACAAGTCATTGAACAGTAATCTTAAGAAATGGATATTTTCATGTTAATCTGGATCCTCGTGAGTTCAAGAGGTGCGAAGCTAGCAGGAAGTGATTTCTCAAACAGTTTCTCAGAGTGACAGGTACCACTGCCAGGAGAACTTTGCTACTGAAAGGACTGAAGCATCAGGACTGTTTGGCCAGATCTTGTTGATTCCTTGTAATGTTTACATCTGAAGTGAAAGTAAATTGGATGTTCTGAAGTCAGATGGAGGTATCTTTACCTCTGGGAAAGTATAATAGGTGATGGGTTATCATTTTCTGTTTAAACCCTTCTTGGTGTGTTCTTATGAGTTTTCTGTGTTTTAAGCATTTTAGATGAAGGATGAAATAATGAGTTATCATAAACTGCAACTCTACTTTATATACTGAGTACTTTTTGCTAGAAGGGGGCTTGTCAATACCTTTTAGGGAAGACCACAGACTTGAGCCAAATTAAGCTTTGTTGTTGTTGTTCAGTTGTTTTCAGTTGTTTCTGACTCTTCATGATCCCATTTGGGGTTTTCATGGCAAAGAATGGTTTGCCATTTCCTTCTCCAGCTCATTTTACAGGTGAGGAAACTGAAGCAAACAGGGTTGAGTGACTTGTCCAAGGTCACACAGCTAGTGTCTGAGGCCAGATTTGAACTCAGGAAGATGAGTCTTTCTCACTCCAGGCCCAGCACTCTATCTACTGCTCCACTTAGATGCCCAAACTAAGTTTTACTTAAGAATTGAGGGTGAGCCTGACAATGAGAGAAAAGCCTGATTTGCTCTTTTTAGAGGTCAGGCTCCCCTAAGATTGAACTCAACCTTTGTGAATCCAGAGCAAGCGCCCCTTATGAGAAGGTGCATCCATAGACCAAGGGTGAGATCTACATGCTCAGTTAGGTTCAATAAAATCAAATGAAATGTCAACAAGCTTTGAAAATGGGTTATATTAGCAATTCAAATATCAAATTACCTATGGTTTGCCTTAAGGAGAATAAAGAAAATAATGAACTTATGATTAGTAGATCCTTGTTAGAAATTCAGGCTTGAAAATCAACTTTGTTGCCTTTGAACTTGGAAAAAGGATATAACATTAGATCTTACTTTAGCAGAGCTTTTTTAAAAATTCTGTTTAAGGTGAGAGTTAACAATCCTTCTGCTTTCAAATGGTCCATAAAGATCCCAAAGGTACTCTTGGTCCATCTGCATATGGACATAGAGATTTCGGCATATGAGTGTAGAGATCTATAGGGATTTGTAGAGATTCTATAGGTATATTCCATTTGTCAAGATCTACAGGTATCATAGATATAGCTGAACCTATCTACATATACACGTGTAGATGTACATATGTACATACATATATATATACACATATATATACATACACATGCCTTTGAAGGCAGCTAGGGTGGCACAGTGGATAGAGCACTGGGCTTGGAAATTAGGGAGCCTCATCTTCCTAAGTTCAAATCTGACCTCAATTATTGTGTGACCCTGGGTAAGTCACTTAACCCCATTGGCCTCAGTTTCCTCATCTGTAAAATGAACTAGAGAAGGAAATGGAAACCACTCCACTGCCTTTGCCAAGAACACCCCAAAATGGGATCATAAAGAGTCGGACATGACTGAAACGACTGAACATCAACAAACGTCCACCTTTGTACATATAGGTGTCTGTGGGTATATATGTATGTGTGTATATATGATATGTATCATATAAATGTATGTGCATCTATGTGTACACATACATAAAACTTATGTATATGTAAGAAACAAACCACTAGCCAAGATTAGTGATAGAAGGCAGGTTATAATTTTTTAAAATGAATTCTAGGTGGAAGGTAGAAGAAAATAAATACTCGTTAATTGAAGAAAATAATATTTTTTAAATAAATTCTCAAACTTAATGTTTAGATTTCTATCCACTGTTCCTATGAAAAATCTTCCCTAAAGTAATTTGATTAATAAATAAGCCACATAAATACAGAGTACAAGAATGGCAAATATTTGATTAGCAATCCTCCAAATTGTCATAGCCTTTACTTAAAGTACAGTATTTATTATCATTCCTATTCCTTTGTACTTGAAAGGTGATCTCAAAGTGCTTTAATAATGTGATCCAAAGCTTATGGAGTCCAAACTCTTTCTGAGTTTGCTGTTGTTAACAAGCATTTATTAATAATACTTTTGGATTCAAATGTGATTGCTGGCTTTTAGGTCCGCACTCTGACCTTTTAATTCCTACTTCACTCCTGTGATGTCAATGGGATCTTCACTTTACACATTAAGAAACTGATCCATGAATTGGGCCATCTGCCTTAAGCTTTTCAGTAGCTGAGCCTGTGATTGAGTCCCAGGAGTTCCTGAAGAGCTTAACTTGTACTCTAACCAGAGGGTCTCCTCATATGTAAGTGAGTGAAGGCTCATTGCACCCATGAGAGCAGCATACTATCATAGCCAGTAATCCAGGGATGAATTACTGTTACAGGAGAAGATGAAAAAGCTTGCTAGCCTTGAGGATTATGGTTTAGAAGCATAGTCACTTTGTAAGTACATACCTATAATTCCAGTACCTCCGTCCTTGCCCCAAAGAGGGGCAGAGTACCAATGCTGGTTTCTGACTCTCCTTTGGGCCAATATTACATACTGGTGAGCCCTGGGGTACCCATTACCCAACAGGAACTGTAAGAGAAGATAGCCCCTTAGCCTAGGATGAGAGCTCATTTTGGTAGTCCTGCTTACTAGTTCCTCTAGGGAACACTCTGACCCCAATCCGTTTCTGTCTTAGATATCTGTGACCAATCCAACACTTCAAGCCCTGCCTAATTCCCTTCACTGATTCATTTTCTGCTCTGATATGAAAGTCAATATGTTGTAGTGCAAAGAGCACTGGGAACCCAGGTTACAACACTTAGTAGTGATCATGGGCAAATTCTTATCTTCTCTGGGCCTTGATGCTTAATCTGTAAAATGAGGTGTGAAGAAAGTACTTTGCAAACATGAAGGCACCATACACATAAATGTATTTGTTGTGATTGGGGTTGGGAGAACAGAAGGGGATAATAGACCCCTGATCCTTCCAACCTGGACTGACCTTCTATACTCTTGACACATCATCTACTCTGCCCTCAGATGCCCAACTCCTCCAGACAGGCCTGAATTCCATACTCCCAGTCCTGGCTGGGACCTTGCCAAGCTATGCCATCCAGGCCTCATCTTGATTAATTATGTCAATTAACTAACACAAAGTTAAAGAGGCAGCATAGCATAATGGAAACATCACTGGTCTCTGGACTTGGAATCAACAACTTAGATTTGAAATTTGATTGCTGCTAACTAGCCTTGTGACCTTGAACAAGTCACTTCATTCACTGAAGCCTAGTTTTCCTTATATGCAAAATGAGATAAATAATTCTTGCTATATCAATCTTACAGGTTGAGTTATTAGGAAGAAATTATTTGGCAAACCATAAAGCTTCAGAAAGAAAGAAAGAAAGAAAGAAAGAAAGAAAGAAAGAAAGAAAG
>NW_020954576.1:31362897-31455261 GCF_900497805.2 Vombatus ursinus
AGAAAGAAAGAAAGAAAGAAAGATTTATTAGGCACTTTGTATCAGACACTCTGCTGGCAAAGACAAAAGTGAAACAAGTCTCTGACCTCAGGAGCTTACATACTATTAGGAGAACTATTATTATAGAGCACCTACTGGATGCAGCACTACAAGGAATGGAGATAGGAATGAGAATGCTATATAAGATATTCTAAAATCTTAGTGCATTTTTAAGTTTTAATAGCTTAGACCCCTTAGAGCATATTAGCAGGATCCCATCGCCAAAATGAGGTTGGAGGAAAAGCATTAGTGAGTGGCTGTCTCCAGGCATCACCGAAGCCTTTGGGACTAGGCATTATCATTAGTTAGATCCATAAGGTTGTCCCCTCCCCCCTCCCTCTACAGGGCACTTGGAAGAAATGACGGTCATTAACAGAACCTACTCTTATTCAGACAAAGAGTGGGACACCCTGTATTTTATTTCTATGACTTGCTTCTAAACTTCAAGGCCTCTGTTCTAAGATACCTCAGTGGATCTGTGATCTTATCAACATAGGTTTTCTCTTCATTGATGCAAATTATGCCCTATCTATGCCCTTTTATCACATTCCACTCTTCTCCATGTCTTCCCATAAATCCTCCATAAAGAAATCCACCCAACCTGCTAGAGACCTTCTTCTAATTCTTGTGGCATCGCATGGCTACCAGCAGAACTTACAGTTTGTCTGTTGGTTATTCACTCTTACCACACGACTAGTCTACCTTCTTTTTCAGTCCTATGTCCTTCAGTCAGTGCTATGTTGGCTTTCTTTATAGTACTTCTCTACATCTTCTAAATGTATCCTTCTAAACATCTTCCTAAATTTATAATGGACTTGTTTCCAGATTATCCAATTGTCATGGGGGTAAGGGAAGTGGATCAGGAATAGCACGAATAGCTGAAATCTAGAGGCAATCCTTAACATAGGCATGCAAAGAGCCAGGCTAGGTGAGTATTGCCACTGGCATTTCCCTTTCAGGGATGATGCTTGCCAGTTAACATGCCTGAACTAGCCCAGGATGGTGGTCAGATAGGTGAGAACACTTGTGGAGCCATTATGGTTCATTCAAAATCATCAAGATTATTAACTCTCACTTTAAGCAGAATTTTAAAAGCCCAACCCAAGTCAAAACTAATAGTATACCTTTATTTTTTGCCTTTCAAAGGCTTCAAAGTAAAATTTCAAAGCCTGAATTTTTATCAGGAACCTACTAATAAGTTGATTATTTTTTGTGTCTGCTTAACTAAGCCAGAGATAATTTGATATTTGCATTGCTAATTGATCATTTTCAGTAGTTGTTGACATTGCATTTGGTTTAATTGAACCTAATCAGTTTTCCATCCTCAAGTTTCTACGTGTGGAACACAACATACTACATAGGTATACTTCACCTACCTGTTAACTGGTTTCATGAAAAACAGGATGGTAAATGAAATAACATTACAAAGGATGTCAGTTCCAGTGGAATAATGTTTTAAATGGGACATTGGGCAGTCTGATGCTTAGGCAAATTAAGACGGCTACTGCCAAAGCATTAGCTTAGATCATTCCTAACCATCTAATTTGTATCTTGTCCTGAGATGACATGAGGAATAGGATGAGAAGGGCTAATAATAAGGCTCGCCTCTGGGAGTACCGGCACACCCAGCCCATAATATGAATGCCTATGAACTCTTAATCAAATGAGATAACATTTGCAAAGTGTTTAGCACAGTACTTGACACATAGCAGGTGCTTGATAAATGATTGTTTCCTCCATCCCCCCCACTTTCCCTTAAATTTCATTTTGGCCAATAGTTTCAGCTCTTTTCCTACCATACCATTTAACTGGAGGTGCTAATAGCAGTAACTGACTTGCGTATTTCTTTTCTTAATTTTCCTTACTTGAGCAATGAAATGCCCAAAATGGACAGAAGGAGGAAGGACAAGGTCCCAGATGAGCCAGTAACTAGAATAACCAGCCCTCTAAAATAATATTTTTGTATCAACTACTTATTGCATCAACACATTTCCCCGACTACTCAAGTCTACTCAAAATTAGTGTGAGTAGGGGAAAGGCAGCTAGACTGCCACAGACTAGTTATTTCTACCTGGGAAAGCCATTCTCGGTCTAAATAGGAGTGGGTTCTCTTAATGCCTATCACTTCTTAAAAGTGCCTTGTGAAGGGTGGAGGAGAGGACCTTATGGGTCTCACTATTCTTGATGCCCAACCCCAAGGGCTCTGGTGCTGCCTAGAGACAGCCACTGACTAATGCCTTTCCTCTAGCCTCATTTTGGCAACATCATCCTGCTAATATGCTGTAAGTAAGTGCACTAGATATGACCCCCGATTGGAAATGTCTATTCATCTGAAAACAATGGATAGCCATCCTAGAAATATACAGGATTTAATCATCTTTGCATAATGTTGTTTTTTTATCACATACCATTAACTCAGACTAAACGAACTCCATGTGGATGATTTGGCTGTTGTATTCAAGGCTAAGTGCCTTCAAGCTCTGCCTGTCTTTGATATGCCTCCTCTGTATTCCATTGGATCTGGTCCTAACATTCTGTTTGTATTATAGACTGCTTGTTGTTAGCCTTCTGGCAGACCTGCTGGAGAAAAACACACACACCCTTTCTCATAGAGCCAGAGGTGCTGTAAGCAGTGAGGAGGAAGGGTCCCCTAAACCTACTGACTGGGAAAATGGAAATAATAGGAACCTTGGGAGAAAGTGACATCTTATAGTCAACATTAGCCAAAGAAGGAAATGTAAGGCATGGTCAGATACATGATCAGAGGATGTTCTACAAGGGACTAAAGAAGCCATCCAGCCCAACTCCCTCATGATAAAGATATACCCTTGACTTTCAGAAAAGATTCAATCATGGATCACTCTTTACTTGACACAACAAGGTGACTGTTGAAAGCCAGAATTAAGTACCTTGGTCTCTTCAATTATTTCCATCCAACTAGCCAAACAACTGGCTCATTACACTGAAGTTTTGGTTTCCTGATTGATCATTTGTGGCCCTATATGATCTCCAATCTATTGTCCCTTAATTTTGCCATGTGAGCCACATGAAAAAGTATTTTTTTAATTCAGAAAAAAATAGGTTCAAAACCATGGCTTAATCTAAAATAGAAAACAACTCCAGAAAGATGGGGCTCTTTAAAAAAAAAAAAACCTTACTATATAGGCATAAATATTCAACAAATTAGAAATCAATAATCAATTAATAAGAAAGGGAGAAGATATCTAAAGAAATCAACTGATTGTATGTACAGTTCTCTGATGATTTCAGGTTAAAAAAGGGAAATGTACAAAATATGGAAAATGGAGCACAAAACAAAAGGTGAGTCCAGTGGAGTGGCATGAACCTGTATAAATAGTATCAGAAACATTGAAGCTTGAGGAAAAATAATGAGGGGGAAAAATAATTGGGTTTTGCATTAAAAAAACTAAATCATAGGAAGAATTAAAACAAACAGATCCATTGATTGGGACAGAGGGTGTATTGATAACATAATAAAAAGAAAGAACTACTCAGGTCCCTTTTTGCTTCTCTCTTCTACACCAACTAGAACAATGTTCAAATAGGAGTAAATAGAGTAATATTTCTTTTTTTTTTTTTTAGAGGAAATTAAAGCCCAAGATAAGTGATAGTAAGACAGCACTTGACTACTCTACAATAATTCATCTCCAGACCTAGATGAATTACATCCCACAATACTGATGAAAAAATTTACATATGTAATCATAGGACCAGAATCTGTAATCCTTAAAGAATTCTGGAGAATTGAAGAGACACTAGAAGACAATAAATAGACAAATGTATGAGTTTTCCTAAAAGAAGAAATGGTAAATATAGATTGGTAAGAGTGACCATCACTCTCAAGGAAAAAAAATTCTAAAACTGATGATTCGTGAAAATTAGAAAAAAAAGTAGTGATTACTAGAAGCCAGTATGTATCCACTAAGAACAAACCATGACAAATTAACCTTATTCTCTTTTTTAAAAACAGATTTACTAGTCCAGTAGATTAGGAGAATACAGTAGATGTGGTGAATATTAATTTTAGTAAGGCATTTGACAATTTTTATTCTATTCTTCTGGATTCACACATTGATGTGAACCAGATGATGGTATAATGATACAGATTTGAATGGCATTGTGTAACAATATTCTAAGAAGGTTAATGAATGTACTGATAGCACTCTCATGGGATATCTCCAATGGGTGTAATCAGGCTTTCTTCTTGACCTGCCCTGTCAAAAAAAATTTTTATCAACAATTTGGACAAAGAAAAACTTTTAAAACTTAGGGATGACACATAACTGGAAAGAATGCTTTTCCACCTGGGGCTCTCAAACAATCCCTAAGGTTAATAAGACAGCTTCTCAGATAGTTGCTATACCAGAGGTGCAAACCCATGCTTGTCACAGAAGGCCATTTTGTCATAGACACCTAAGACAATTCCCCCCTTTCACCCCCAGTGACAGGGAGGTACCCAGTATAGCCACAGCATATGAGAAGTTCAGGAGAAGGAAAACACAGACCCCACATACCACTCATGGCTAACTGTCCAAGGATGGCATACTGGAGGAGATCTAAAGTAAACACCTACATCAGAGAAGTCTCCTAGAAGTTCTGACAATAAGGTCGAATCTTTCCTATACCCCAGAAGCTCACCTAAATCTGAGTCACCTTCCAAAGGCAAATTAAATTACATGTCTATAAAAAGTAACCAACTTTTAATAATATGTGAGGAGTGCTACCTCCTTAAATCCCCAGCTGGCCACATGCCTTCCCCTCACTCCCGCAGTGGCCAGCTGAGAGCAGTTTATCTGTAAAGCGGGTCAGTGATGGTGCTAATGCTGCTAAGAAGGCTCAGCCTGTCTTTTACACCTGTCTGGTCTGCTAACAGATGCCTAACACAGTGCATTACAAAGAGTCAGGGTTCAAAAAAAGTTTCACCAGGCTAGGTTTATGGACTGAAACCAATCACTGTTGTGGCTATTGTCCAGCTGTTTTCCAGTCATGTATGACTCTTTGTGACCCCATTTGGGTCACAAATTGCCAAAAATATTGGAGTGGTTTGCCACTTCCTTCTCCAGCTCATTTTACAGATTAAGAAACTGAAGCAAACAGGGTTAAGTGACTTGCCCAGGGTCACAGAACTAATAAGTATCTGAGACCAGATTTGAACTCAGGAAGATGAGGCTTCCTGACTCCAGGCAAAGTCAGGTGTTTAGTGGTTTTTTAAAAAGTCATTGTAGAAGTAAAGGAGGGAAAATTATGTCTTAGATGCTCATATGAATAAGACCCGTGGGTTTTAGTTGACTACAAAGTACAAAAGAGGCAACAGCTGATGTGGTTATTTTTAACCAGCTAATGTAAATGTCACAAGGGTCTTGCATATGCCCAGATCACCTAACATGGAGGCAAACTGTTTCTGGGAGAAGCTATTTTGTGTTCTCCTTATACATAGGTGGCAACAGCCTCTTTCCATTGGTTCCATAGCTGGAACAAGCTGCATCTTTCAAAAGACCCAGCTAAGACAATCGTGCTCTTTTCTTATTGAATCTAGAAAAGGCGAAGGTCCAAGTTCACCCACAGGGCTGGCTTTATGAATTAACTGAATAGGTCTACTGGCTACCTTCCACGCCTCCCCCCTCCCCCTTTTTTTTAACCTGTGGGGAGAGATAGATTTGTTTTGTTTTGGTCTGTTTTGGTTCATATGTCCCTTTCAGTTTGAAACTGCAGGCATTGGAATCCCCACTGGTCTCAGACTTGAGCGATGGTGACCTTGGAGCCAGGATTCCAGACCAGAAGTACGGCCAAACCACCCAGCAGGGATGCCCTGAGAAGCCAGGTTGTCCAGACTCAAACCCAAAGGGGACTTTGGACTTGGGGCTTGATGGAACTATGCAAAAATGAACTGAGCTATTAGCAAACCTAATCCCTTCCCTACCCAGAGTGTGAGGTGGTACAGGGGGGATTATGCCCCCCCAGGTGTTAGAGGGAATGTTTCTATGCTTATTCTTGCCATATCTTTGAAGGAAATATTCCTTCATAAAAGCTCACCTGACTATTAAGTGACAAAATGGAACTGAGGTGTAAGAGGACCCTAAAATTAAAAGAATTCCATAATTAGGGGCTAAAGAGAATGGACGAGTACCCAGACACCTCAGATTCCTGCAAGGACATTTCACCCCTCCTCCAACGCAAAAGGACCTCTAACAACTCCTTAGCTGGGGATTCTAGCATTCTTCGGCCTCTTTCGGTAGCATGGAACAAATATTTCTGAAAAATTCCTTGCACCTATATTTGATTTTATTATAAAGAGACCTCCAAGGTAATACTTGTGTTTTCTTGAGCAGTATTTAATTTTTTCAGAGAAAGAAAAAAATCAGGGCTCGCTCTGAAGTTCTGATTCTGTCATGCCATTACTTTCTTAAACATTCCTGAAAATAATGAACTTCCATTATCAAATTAATCTATAGCAAGTGGGCACTTCCTGAAAGTTTTCTGATTTAGCTGACTCAGCTCTTGGGTTTTCAATACCAGTTTTATGGAACTTTTGAGTCCTAAAAATACCTTGTAAAAGCAAAACATTTCAAAACATTCCACCACTTTGACCAATGGGTCGATCTCCTTGGGCCTTTCTGGCCTCAAGAGCCCTGAAACATGCAGGACTGCTCAAGTGTCAGCTAGAATTGTGACCTCCCTTAAGAAAAACTGGATTTTATTCAATGAGGATTTACTATCTACCATATGTACAACATTCTAACAGTACTTTTGGACCTACATAGATACTATATATAAGACCTGATTGCTGGCCACAAGAAATTTAGAATAGAGTTAGAAAGACAAGACAAATCCATGCTACAAGTAAGGAATAATATAAAAACGATATAGATCAATATGGAGTAAAGGGTTAATGAAAATGGAGGAGTGGAGGGAGTTAGCTTGGAATAATTCTTTGAATAAAGTTAAATACCTCAGAACCCAAAGGACAAAGTTAGAGCAATTTAACCCTAAAAATCATGAGTTGCAACCTAATCAATCAATATATCAGAAACAGAAAAAAGTTTCAATTTGCTGTGAGGTACCCTGTCTTATAAAGACCCTATTTAAAACCACATTCCATTGAATAGGATCTAATTAGGTACATCGGTCTGCAGAAGATAAAATATCATGCTATGCTTTCAAGGGAGGATAAAAACCTAAATGAAATAAATGAAGGGATTGGGAAGAGGGAGAGAGAAGAACATGGCAGCCTTATACAGAGTGTGATCAGAACCTAAAGAGGGTTCTAAACCCAAGAAGGAAATCAAAAGGGAGTGAAAAATTCCTACCATGAGGCAAACCACCCACACTTGTGAGTGTGGGTCTAGATTGGAAGAAGGCATGGGAGTCTGTAATGATCCTCAAGGAAATATGAGTCCAATCCTCAGAGCTCAGACTACTCCAAGTGGCCTGGCCTACTCCAGACACAGTTAAGGGCATTCCCCTTCCTCATCATTCCCACCCCAGGTAACACATGTACACCCTCTAGCATGCTTTATATAGTCGCTACATACATACATATTTATATATACATTCCTAACTATATCAATGAGGCAGTATAGAAGAAAGATTGTTAGATTAGGAGTGAGAGGACCTGGGTTCAAATCTTGACTGCCATTTACTACCTGTATGAGCCTGGACCTATCCCTCACCCTCTCCTGGCCCCAATTCATCATCTGTAAAACAAAGAGCTTGGACAAAATGACTGCCAAGTCCCCTTTCAGCTCTGAATCCCAGTTACTTTGATCCTATGCTTAGCTTATACCTCAGAAATTGAGGGAACAGGGCATAGTTTGCTCCTTAGAATACTCACTTCTATACCAGATGCTGTACTTCTCCTTTACACGTTTGGGGGAAGGAGGCACCGAGAGAGAAGGGAGTTTCCCTCCAGACAATAGACACCATTGGAAAATACTGTTCTCATTAGCCAGCTGGGTGCCAGTGACATTTGCCTCAGCTTTTATACAAAGATTTTACTAACAGATATGTGATCTCTACCTGAGGGGATTACTGAATAAATGTCGGATTTGCCCCCTCAGTCTTCAGCTTAGTGAGTCATCTCTGAGTTGAAACAGGAAACTAACTAAAATGGCTGCAAAAATGTATTCCAAAGGAGGGATGGCTGTGAAATTCAGAGTGTGGTATCTTGAAGTTTACACAAAGGACTGGGGACTATGTGGCCAGAATTTTAACAGATGGAGATTTTTCTCCAAGGATTGTTGAAGTTGTTGTTGAGTCATGTTTGTTACTCCTCTTGAGGTTTTCTTGGCAAAAATACTGGAGTGATTTGCCATTTCCTTCTCTAGCTCATTTTACAAATGAGGAAACTGAGGTAAACAGGGTAAAGTGACTTGCCCAGGGTCACACACAGAGTAAGTATCTGAAGCCAGATTTGAAGTCATGAGATTAGTCTTCCTGACTCCAGATCCAGCATCCTATCCACTGTGCCACCTAGCTGTAGAATGTTAGTATGTCTTAGTTGCCTATCAGAATTTTTTTAGTAGAAGGGTAAAAACAATATTATTATCTTAAAAATATGGAAAGCCCAAAATCCTAACCTTCTTCCTTGCGCAGCCATTACTGCACCCAAGGGAGTTTTATGGTTTAAAAAAAAAAACCAAAGGAAAGGAATTCAAAACTCCAATGAAATGCCACTAAAATGAAACATTCTTAAAAGTGTCTCCATACACCCCACACCATTTGCGAATACACACACGTTCTACAAGTATGAGGTAGTAGATTTCTAATCTGTCTATTAAAGGGTGGGGGGAGGGGAGATCATAGAAGCAATCTGAGACAAAAACCTCCCGTGTTTTAGTAAAATATAAATGATTGTCTGCCGTGGGCAGACAATCTATGGAACATTATGTTGAAAACTGGATAGCACATTTTGGGAAGAACATTGATAAGATAGAAAACAGAATAAGATGGTCAGGATGATGAAGGTCCTCAGGTTCATACTAGATCACTGAACTGTTGTTTGTCCTTCATTCTCAAAGAGAAACAATGGCATCACTGCCAGCAGGAGGAGGATGTCTTGACCTGCGGGTGAATTGGATTTAAGTGAGGCAGAGTTGCACAAAGTCATCAGCCTCTCTCTCCTCCAGCGTCATCAGAGGCCAGTGGCAAGACAAAGGTTAAGACAACTGGCAATGGCCCAGACCAAATGAGGGAATCAGATGAAGAAACTGAGGATGTTTAGTCTGGAGAAGGGAAGACTTGGGGGTGGGGGTGGCGGTGGACAAAATAGCTGTGTTCAAGTAGTCAAAGAGCTGTAATATGGAAGAGGGATTTGATTTGTTGTTTGACTCCAGAGGACAGACCAGAAGCAGTAGAAGGAAGTTGCGAAGGGGCAAACATAGGCTTGATATAAGGAAAATCTTCTTAATTATTAGAGCTGTCCAAAGCAGAATGAGCTGCCTTGGGAGATGGTGGGGTTGCATTTATTGAAGGTCTTCAGGCAAAGTTGGATGACAATTAGACAACAATGTTATAAAGAGAATTTTTTTTCAGATATGAATTGAAACTTTGAAGTTCTGTAATTATGAGTAGTAAAGAGAAAATGAAGAGATGCATTAGGGCAGCTAGGTGGCATAGTGGCTATAGCACTTGGCCTGAAGTCAGGGAGACCTGGGTTCATATCCAACCTAAGACATTCACTCTGAGCAAGTCACTTAACATCTGTTTGCCTCAGTTTTCCCAACTATAACATGGGGGTAATAATAGCATCTATCTCCAAGAGTTGTTGAGGAGGTTAAAATGAAATAATATCTGTAAAGTACTTTGCAGACCTTAAAGCATTATATACATATATGTGTGTGTATGTGTATGGATATAAATATGCTAGCTATTATTATGTGGAAGTTCTAGGAAAATTTTTAAGTTGTGTAAATATTATTTTTACATCACCTTCATGTATAAATTTATCCCTGCTCTCTTACCCATAGAGCCATCCCATATGGTAAAGAATTTTAAAAGAGGAGAAAAAAACAGTGCAGCAAAATCACAAAATCACATTAGCCAAGTCTGACAGGGTACATTATGTTCCACATCCATAGTCTTCCACCTCTGAAAAGAAGGGAACAAGGTATATTTTCTCAGCTTTTCTTTAGATCCACACCTGATCATTATAATTTTTGTTTGTTTTTTAGGCAGTGGAGGTTAAGTGACTTGCCCAGGGTCACACAGCTAGTAAGTGTCTGAGGTCGGATTTGAACTCAGGTCCTCCTGACTTTAGTGCTGGTGCTCAATCCACTGTGCCACCTAGCTGCCCTGCCTGATAATTATGTTTACACAGCACCAAGCCTGGGGGGTGAGGAATTGTTGTTATACTTTCCATTTATGTTGTAATCATTGTGTATACTCTTTCCCTGACTCTGCTTACTTCAATTTACAACCGTTCAAATAAATCTTTCTATGTTTCTCTGTATCTTCATATTTATTGTTTCAGCACAATAATATTTGTTGTTGGTTTTTTTTTTAAAAAACATGCAATGCAAAGCACTTCTGTATTTTTATCAACACTGTATTATTATCAGCTTGCATCTTCCTGGGGTCAATCTCAAAGTTACGACTCTAAAATTCCCAGTGATAAATTCTAAGCAACATATACCAAGAAGCATAAAGGAGAGCTAGGAATTTTATAGGATTTGCCAAGCAGCAACAACTCCCCCATCAGCCCCTTAAGGAAGGATTGCTATAGGCTTCCTAAGCAGATACCTCTCAATAAATAAAACGTACCTAAATTGGGATAGGCAATACTGAGGGTCACCCCCGTGAGAGATTAGAGGCTGAGATATCTGTTCTCTTTTCTATTCAGTCTTCTCAGGCAAAGCACTACATTCGGTTCCTTGACATTGAAAGGATTAACTGCTGAAACCAAACTTAAACCCTATATTAATCTACTAGACAAACATAATACCAATAGGAGCCCTGAAGGCTTACCCAGGCTAGATTATTTGATTGTGCCCTGCTGTCATTCCCCTTAAGCTGAATTAAAGAAGAATAATGATTGCTATATCTTTAACTGACAGAGGCTTATTAGCCCCAGAAGGCAGATTTAGGATCAATGAATGGAATTAGCGGAGAGAGACTTGGATACACTCACTCTAAGGAAGAACTTAAGGTTCTAGGGCTAAGAAGGCAAAACATAGGGAATGGAGGTACAATAGACAGGGAGAATCCACAGGAATATAAATTATGCCCAAGGCTTGCCTTTCTCATCCCCCCTTCTGTTTGGGCAGTGAGGTAGCTCAGTGGGATAGAGTACTAGGCCTGAAGCCAGGAAGATTTGAGTTCAAATCCAGCCTCAGACACTTATTAGCTGTGTGACCCTGGGCAAGGCACTTAACTTCTGCCTGCCTCAGTTTCTCCAACTGTAAAATAGAAGTAATAACAGCACCTACCTTAAAGGGATGTAATCAAATGATAAAATATTTGTAAAGCACTTTGCACAGTGCCTGGCACATAGTAAGTGCTATATAAATGCTTATTCCCCCTTCCCTCCTATACTTGTGAAGTTTGATATTTTGAAATAAAATTATTTGTTGTTTGGCTTAACTGGCATAACATATGCAAGCAAGGCTCTGGACTTACTCTCCCAAAGCAAGTTTGACTTCCATCTCCCCTTCAAGGTTCTAGGGTACCCCCGAGGGGCTAGAGAAGTCTTTCTCTAATATCATCGACTCTAATGCCCTCATTCCAATATGCTCCCTCCCCACCGCCCACCACAATGTTAGCTACCAATGCTTAACACCTTAGCTTCATTGAACTAATTGACATCGATTATCTTTCACAACAGGATATTTATTGTGATAAGTATTTATATTGTGAAGGTATCTTAAGAACAGAAATACAACATTTCCTTTTAACACCTATGGACACACATTCCCCTATACCACTTTGGTCTCTAAAGAGAGTGGGCTCAGATTTAATATGGTTTCTACATGGCATTTATCCCACTAAGTTCATTTCCAAATGCAACATGGCCAGTGGGTGTTTGAATCCACATCTTTCTGGGCTTTGTTTCTTACCATCTGGCTACCAGCAAACTCCAGCATGGAATCCACTTCCCAGACTTTTGGGGACTCACTTGCTGACCTTTTAAAATTCACAAGTTCATAGCCATCTTCAGTCTCCTTCACTTAAAAGTAGGAAAGAATAGACACAACAGAGACAGAAGCAAAAGGTCCAAGAACTTTTGGCTTCATACCAGCTCCAAGTGAGAAAAGGCCTGAGACTCTTCCTATCCTGAAAGGCCACGGCAGCTCATCCTCATTTTCCAACTATAACCAGGACAGTTTTCAATGGCTGTGCCATGTGGGGATAGTATCAGCCTAGTACTCTCAGGATGCTTATGAGGACAGGCTTATAGGCCAATGTCCTCACCCACCCCACTCACCCCTTACATATGTAAAGCACTTTGAAAACCTTAAAACACTGTTTAAATTCCATCTATTATTATTATTACTACCTTTGGGCAACTAGGTGGCACAGTGGTTAGAACACTGGGCTTGGAATCAGGAAGACTCCTCTTCACGAGTTAAAATTCACCCTCGGACACCTAACTAGCTGTGTGACCCTGGACAAGTTGTTGAGGTTTAGAGTTGGGAGAGCCGGTTCAAGCGTGAAAGAGTTCGCTCAGACCTTCTCTGTAGCCATTGGTGATGAGTTCAGGATGGACCTCAAGAATGTTGGGATGCTACCTGAAACGATGAGGAGTAGATGCGTGGGTCCCAGAGAGCTGAAAGAAATCACTCAGACAGTCTCCAAGTTAAAGAAAGGTGTTTATTGGGGTAATGCACCTAAGCGGGCCTGCTCTCCCTGTGAGCCAGAGCCCTGCACATGGGAGGCAGGGCACAGGCAGCAGCCCTTGCTCCCCTAAGGGAGCCAAGAAGAGATCCCTGCTTCCGGTAAGAGGCAAAGGTGGTTACCCAGGTCAAGGATGTGGTTTAAACACGAAGGGGGAAGGGGACAAAAGAATGGGAAGAGCAAGCACGGCTCCACAATGCCTGGGGTATCAGGTAGTCAGGAGGTGATAAGCAAAGAGAACAGAAAAGGGGAAGGGAAGAACCTCTCTGGAAGGAAGGGTACATTGTGAAAGCGCACAGAGAAGTCCACTGTTGGGACTTCAAGGCATAATCTTCTTTGATCACTTTTCCAACTGGTCACATCCTGCTTCTTATCTTCTATCTCATCCTGCTTGCTCCATCTGCCTCAAGCACTCTTTTCTACCTCATCAAAGTCACTTAACCCTGTTTGCCTCAGTTTCCTCATCTGTAAAATGAGCTAGAGAAGGAAAGGGCAAACCACTCCAGTATCTTTGTCAAGAAAATTCCAGTGGGGTCACCAAGTGTAAGACATAACTGAAAAACCATTCAACAACAACAACAACAACAAAGATAACATCTGAGATTCTTCGATGCCAAGCTAGTTTTGTCCATTGGCCCTGGTTACTTTTTATGCTCTTCCTGTCTCCTGCTAATGATTCAGGACCAGTTCCGACTTTGATTCTTCCTTAACATTTTTTAACCTTCTTACTCTGAAGATAGGAATTCCTTCTAAATTTTGCTTAATAGTATTTCCAGAACAGCTGAAGGTAACCGAAAGAAACTTTATGACGAAGCAACAGTTTTTTTCATTTCCAAATCACCTATGTGAAAGACCACAGTGCCTTGCACATAGAAGGCATTTAATAAATGTTTGTGAATAATAATAACAAAGAAAGCCCAAAACAACTTTGTTATCATGGATTACCAATATTAAATTATCACCATGTAAGCCAGTATTTTAAGATTTTTCTGTCCAGGGTTGTGGTTCTTCTTCTTCTTCTTTTTCTTCTTCTTCTTCTTTTTCTTCTTCTTCTTCTTCTTTTTCTTCTTCTTCTTCTTCTTCTTCTTCTTCTTCTTCTTCTTCTTCTTCTTTTTCTTCTTCTTCTTCTTCTTCTTCTTTTTCTCCTTCTTCTTCATCATCTTCTTCTTCTTCTTCTAATTCTTCTTCTAACTAAGAAAACTGTGTATTGACATTCTTATCAATGGGTGGTCTTTAATGGTTTTTTAATGGTAGGAAAATGAGCCTGCTAATCGAGTTTCTCTTTGTTTGAGATATAACAGGTTGGCCAGAGACAAGATGGAGAGGCCTAATTCATTTGAGGAAAGTCAATCCTTGGATATGGCTTGTGACAGATCCATCAGGTCTCTAGACTCCTCTGTTTACCATTAAGCACATAATGTTATGGAGATGTATCTCAGTTCCCTTCATACTCTTTGCTGTCTTTTTCTCAGCATAAAAAAATTGCCAGAAGCAGAAAAAGGAATTCAAACCCTGGAGAACCCTGTAAAAACAAAATTCTTTCCAGAAGATTTTTTTTTTCCACATGAAATCAGAATATAGGAAAGAGGCCAAATTCTTTTGGAGGTAGGGAAAACTGAGGCATCTGGATCTGAGTGGGATTCATATTTAGGAATTTGCCGTGGGCAATATGAGTTATTTCACTGAAATCTGGATTTACTTAAATGATTAGAGTACTCTGGAGCAGGAGGAAGTACTCCTTGTACTCTGAGTACCTAGAATAGTGACCAATGAGAGAGACAGATCTGAGGGGTTGGTAGTTAATCTTTATTGCTAATTAGCCATGATCAGACAAAAAGGAGTTGAAGCATTCTGAAATCAGAGATAAAGAGAGTTACCCAAGGTCACACATATCTAGTAAGTCAGGATTCAAACCCAGGTCCTTTAACTCTTAGATTCATCGTCCTTTCCATTATACCAAGAGGCCTAAAAAAAGTTGAATAACTCTTCCTTTTTATAGAGTCCAATCCGTTATAGTTATAAAGTAGCTTGTCCACATCTCAATTTCTGATAAGTTGTTTCCTTTAAGGAACAAAGGGGAGGAGCATGGTTGATGTACCTTAGCCCTATTCTCTCTCTCCCATCCCCCTCAATCCCTATGTCCCTCCTACCCCTTCCATTGTGCCCCCTGGAATTCCCATTCCATAATGAACAAACTCTCCTTCATCCTGGACCTTTTTTCTCATGCTCCTTCCATCTATTAGCCTTTGTTAAGACATGGTTCTCCTCTGACAACACTACACCCCCAGTTTTCTTCTTCATCAATGGGTGTAGCTACTCTCATATCTCATTTATACTGGTCCTGAAAGAAAATTGGATGGAGCACTGGCCCTGAAGTCAGGAGGACCTGAGTTCAAATCCAGCCTCAGACCAAACACTTGACACTTACTAGCTGTGTGACCCTGGGCAAGTCACTTAACCCCAAATGCCTAAAAAAAAAAAAATAGCCGAAAGGAAATTGGAAAGTTCCTTTCTCCACATTGTCATTTCCAGATTTTCCTTTTAATTCTGTCACTTAGTATCCTTTTCTCTTTTGAAGTTTACTCAATAAAAAAATTTCCACCCAATTTAAATTATGGTAGCTGTAGTCCACCAACCCGCTCGCCATTCTTCCTCCTTTTCAAAGAAGTTTGGTAGTTGGCTTGCCATTTGCCTCTTCTCCCTAGCTCTTGCTCTTATATTGTCGTTGTTGTTGTTCAGTCATTTCAGTGTTGTCTGACTCTCTGTGACTCCGTTTGGGGTTTTCTTGGCAAAGATACTTTAATGGTTTGCCATTTCCTTCTCTAATTCATTTTACAGGTGAGGAAACTGAGGGCTATGACTTGCCCAGAGTCACACAGCTAGCAAGTTTCTGAGGCTGTATTGGAACTCAGGTCTTCCTGAGTCTAGCCCCTATGCTCTATCCACCGTGCCACCTAGCTGTCTCTGCCCTTATATAATAGGACTTTAATATCTACTTCAGTACTCCCTCAAACCCCCTAACTTTTCACTTCTTCAGCCTCCTTAAATCCCATGACCTACTTCTTCACTCCATCTCAGCCACACAGAGAGATAGTTACATACTAGATATCACTGTTACCCATATATGTTCCTCTTCCTGAACTAGAAACCTTGGACTCATCTATCTGAACCTAACCTCCAATCACTCCATCTATCCTTATGCTTTACCCCCTTCTAAACCTGTCTTTCACTGTCACCAAGCTCCAATCCTTCCACCCCTCAGTACTTTCTCAGACCATTACCTGAGCTCAGACTTTACTTTTCCATCTCCAAACTCAACCCAAGAGTCAGCCATTTCAACTCTATATTGTCCTTTGCTTTTAAATTCCTTGTCCTTCTGGTATATCTCATTTCACGCTCTCTCTCTCTCTCTCTCTCTCTCTCTCTCTCTCTCTCTCTCTCTCTCTCCCTCCCTCTCCTCATCAGCTCCTATGGGTTTAATTACATCTCCATGCAGATGAATCTGATATCTATATATCTAGCCCAGTCCTTCTCCCAGCCCCAATCCCACATCATTGGTTGCCTCTTGGACATTTCAAACTTGACGTCCCAAAGAAATCTTAAACCTAAAGTGTGCAAAACTGACCATATTATCTTTCCTTCCTAAACTGCCTCTCTTCCAAACCTCCCAATTTGTCAAAGGTACCACCATGTTTTCAAACTCCCGAGTTCAACTCAGAATCACCTCCAAGTCTTCACTCTCCTCACTCCAGATCTCGTCAGTTGCCCAATATCTCCATTCCTACCTTCATATCTACTATATTCAATCTCTTCTTTCTACTCATACACAGTTACCACCCTCATTCAGGTCTTCATCACCTCTCTCCTGAATTATTGCAGCAGCCTCCTAATTGGTTTCTCTGTCCTCAAGTCTCTCCCCATCCCAGGCAATCCTTGACACTAATGCCAAAGTAATTTTCCATAAACACAGATCTGACCACATCACTTTCCAATCTAATCAACTCTAGTAGATCCTTATAAGGAGCTTCTAAAATAAAATGTAAACCCCTCTGTTTAGCTTTTAAAACCTATAAAATCTGGCCCCAAGAGATCTTGCCTGCTTCACTGGACATTACCACCCCTTGCCCACACTCTGTGACCCGGAGAAGCTAACTTCCTCTCATCTCCTTTCACAGGACATTCTGTCTCTCGTCTCCCCTCCTGGAATGTTCTCTTGCCTTTGCCTAGTAGAGTCCCTCCTTAAGATGCAACTCAAGCAGTTTTCATGAAATCTTTCCTGGCCCTTCCAACTGTTAGTGCCCTCCCTCCAAAATTACCTTGGATTTAACTACTTTGCATATATTTATATATGTATTTGCTGTCTCACCCAGTGGAATGTAAGTTCTTTGCAAATAGATTGATTCCCCAGTGCATAGCACAATGACCAGAATACAGTAAGCATTTAATAAATACTTGTTAATTGATTGATTGAAGCCTGCGCTAAGTGTGGCAAACTTTCCCATTTAACAATAACTGACATCAACACAGCACTTTAAGATTTACAAAATATTTTATGTACATTATCTCTTTGCTCACAGCAACACTGTGAATAAGTGCTGAAGATATTATTATACCCATTGTGTAGATGAAGTAACTGAGACTCAGAGAGGTTGAATGATCTACCCAGGGTCATACAGCTAATGTAGCAATATAGTGGATGAAGTGCTGGGCCTGGAGTCAGGACACTCATCTTTCTGAGTTCAAATCTGGCTTCAGTTACTTACTAGTTGTGTGAGCCTGGGCAAGTCACTTAACCCTTTTTGCCTCAGTTTCCTCATTTATAAAATGATCTGGAGAAAGAAATGACAAACCACTGTAGTATCTTTGCCAAGAAAACTCCAAATGGGGTCACAAAGAGTCAGACATAGCTAGAATACCTGAACAACAACAACACAGGTAAATATACATCTGAGGCAGCATTTTAATTAAGGTCTTTCTGATTCTAAGTCTAGCATGCTATCCACTACTCCCTATTCTGTTCCTCATTTGCCTTCACTATCCTGAGCCCTCATACTTAAGCTGCTCTTCAGCCTTTTTGAGCTTGGCTAGCCCGTTGTGCTTTGTCTCCTCCCCACACCTCTACACCTCAGTGGGAATTATTTTCCATTCATTCATACTGACCAAACTTTCATGTTCCAACCTTTGCTCTGGCCACCCTTTTGTTTTGGTATGCTATCTTCTCCAAGAGATGGAAGCTCCTTGAGGGCAGGGACTGCTTTGGTTCTGATTTTGTGTCTCTAGAACAGTGCCTAGAACATAGTAGGTACTTCATTTGTCCTTGTGGATTGTTTGGGGCTCTCTTCCATGATGCTTGGTTTTGACCTCAGTTTGGACTCTTAGGCCTCATGTTGTCCCCCTTCAAGTTCTGGTATTCTGGCTCTATCCCCCTTTGTATCCTCCAAGCTGGGAAAATTTGCTCTGCCCCCTTCCCAGAACCTGATGCCACTAAGGTTGGCCAGCAAAACTTCATGTTACCTCATGATGGCACAGGACAAAACCCTTTCAAATTCTGTCCTCCATCTCACTTAAGAGCCAGACCTCCAGATCTGCTGCATTTGCATTACAGGAGGATGCTTCCAGTTTTCAAATAGATTTGCTTTTGTTGAATAGCACCAGTAAATGCCCATTAACATCTACCAGGGGTGGGGAACCTACAACCTGGAGGCCACATGTGGCCCTCTAGGTCCTCAAGTTCAGCCCTTTGACTCAATACAAACTTCGCAGAACAAATCCCCTTTAATAAAAGGATTTGTTCTGTAACACTTGGACTGGAATCAAAAGGCCACATGCGAGGACCCAGAAGGCCACGTGGTCTATAGGCCACAGGTTCCCCACCCCTGATAGTTCTCAAAGTGGAAGATGAGCTTTACTAAAATAAAATAATTGTAGGGTATATGTAGGGTAGCATCATTTTGTCCTGAATAAAATACTCTTCTGATCTAAAAAGAATGATCAATCAATGAATAGGTTTTTATTAAGTAACTACTGGCACATGCTAAGTGCTAGGAATAGAAGATCAAAAATGAAACAATCCCTGTCCTCAAGGATCTTACGTTCTATTGGGTAGACAACAATACATAAATAAGTGTATACAAACTATCTACAAGGTATTTTTGAGGGGAGAAGGAACCAGCAGCTGGCCTGGAGGTGGGGGAGCAGGGGAAGGAGACCAGGAAAGGCTTCTTATAGGAGGTGTCACTTGAGCAGAGTTTTGAAGGAAACAAAAAATTCCAAGAGGTAACAGTGAAGTAGAACTCCATTCGAGTCATGGGGGACAGCCAAAGCAAAAGCATGGAGATGGGAGATGAATTGTCATGGGAGGAATAGCAAGAAAGCCAGTCTGGCTGCACTGTACAACATGAGAACGGTAATGTATGATAAGTTTGGAAAACTTGGTTGTGAAAGACTATAAAAACTAAACAGAGAAGCTTATATTTACTCCTAGAGTCCATGTCTTTATTTCCTCCAGTTTATAATATAGAAGAGTAAACCTTTTTTTCTAACTGTGGCAACACCTTCCTTCACTGCTCAATGGTTGTATAGCACCCCTTCTGTGCTACTCCCCCAACTTGTACTTGCATTCTAAGGTTGGGTGCCCAAAGGGCAGCTGCCACTACTGGCTCTAGGGGATAATTGGATGGGGATATACTTCTAACATCTGGGCACGAGTGTGCACACTAGCTATCTCATCTGCATTTTTTGTCATTCATCATGCTTCAAGTATTGATTTAATATTTAATTGAATTCACTTTTCCCTACTATATTCCTAGAGTGGTATTGTACACATTAACTACCCAATTTACTTTCTTATTAGTTTCCTTATTTTGTTGTTGTTGTTAAGTCATGTCCATATGACCCCATGGGCCATACTGTCCATGAGGTTTTCTTGGCAAAGATACTAGAATAGTTTGCCATTTCCTTCTCCAGTGGATTAAGGCAAACAGAGGTTAAGTGACTTGCCCAGGGTCACATAGCTACTAATTGTTTGAGGCTGGATTTGAACTCAAGTTTTTCTAACTCCAGGCCCAGCACTCTACCCACTGTGCCACCTAGCTGCCTTATTTTAGATCTTGATTAAGCTTTAAAAAAAATCTCATATTTTAGTATGTTTAGCAATGGAATGACTATTAGATGAGGGATTTGGAAGACTTAATTATGCAAAAAACTCCCAAGATCTAGGAAGCAGAAAGCTCTACCAGAGCTGTCCAGGACTTGAGCTCTATTTGTAAAGAAAAAAAAAAGTCATCTCTCAGGAATTGCTGGTATGACTAAACCCTTATACCGCGTTTGCGGTAACACCAGTTTCTCTTCTAATTCTCTTCTGTTTTGTGTGCTTCACTCTAGTACTACGACCTTCATCTGTAAGTCACAGGATTTAGAGCTGGAGATATCTAGTCCAACCTCCCTCATTTTACAGATGAAAAGCTGAGGCTCTTGCCCAAGGTTACATGGGCAGGAAGTGATAGGTGAAATCAGGACTTGAACCCAGGTCTTCCCAGTCTCAAATCCTTGCTCTTTTCATGACACCATTTCAGAGGGGAGAGATTGAAGCAAAGGAATCGTCCAAAACTTGGAATCATAGAATGATAGGCTTTTGATTTCATCCCAACACCTCATTTGACTTGTCCAAAGGTACCAAGCAACCCTGATGGCAGAGCTGGAGAGCCAACCCATTCTCCCAAATTCCTGTACAACCTCAGCTGGGAAATACAGCTAGCATTTTATAGAGAACTTGAAGGCAGCACTTTACAAATTGATTCTTGTTTTATCCTCACAACAATCCTAGGAAGTGTGTTGTTATTATCCCCATTTTACATATGAGGAAAGTGAGAAAGGTCAAGTGACCTACACATAGCTAGCAAGTGTCTGAGGCTGGATTTGAACTCAGGTCTTTCTGACTTCACTCTAACCCATGCACCGTTTAGTTGTCCACCTCCCAAAAAACTCATTCACTGATAGAAGGGGGTAGGGAGACAGTGTTTTACAAAAAATGACCACCAAGACTGACCTGACCACTGCAGAGAGTGAGCAGACAAACAACCCAAGACTGAGGCCACTTGCTCTGATTAGGGATCCATTGTGGCCAAATATAGATACAAGGACTCTTGAACTTAAATACTTCAGACTCAGCAGCCCTACTGCTACATGAGAGTAGGAAGGAAGGTTCCTACCACAATTTATTGGTTTGATTGGAAGGTGTGATTCATGTTCTGCTATAGGATGTTTATTTCAGCCCCTATCCAGGGACCTTGCTCATCCTGAACCCCAGGGTTCCACATGGCCTGACTTATAATTAACCCCACTGCTTTCCCAAAGGGTCCTAACGATTTTCCCAGGTGGTAAACTTCCAGATCTTTGCTTCTAAACCATCTTTCACATCCCATCCAGTCATTTCCTCCAACTGTCTTCACACCATTTGCCCTTCCTACCTCCCATATACTTTCTACCTCTTGCTCTAGAAACTCTACTCAATCAATACTAGAAGGGCTTCTGGAAAGGACTTATCAATTAATCAATCCACCCCTTCCTCACCCATAGCCCCACTCCCCATCCCAGTTACTTCCCTGGCCACTCCTCCCCATATGTGCTATCTCATCCCATTAGAATATAGGCTCCTTAAGGGCAGCCGCTATTTTGCTTTTATATTTGTATCTCCAGGGCTTAGAACAATTCTTGTCACAGAACAAATAATTAATAAATATTTTTCATTAATTCTTTTGTTTGTTATTGAGTTGTTTCAGTCATGTCTGATTCTTCATGACTCCATTTGGGAATTTCTTGGCAAAGATACCGGACTGGTTTGCCATTTCCTTCACCAGTTCATTTTACAGATGAGAAAACAAGGTTAAGTGACTCGCTTAGGTCACACAGCTAATAAGTATCTGAGGTTAGATTTGAACTCAGGTCTTCCTGACTCCAAGGCTGATGCTCTATCCACTGTACCACCTAGCTTCTCTTCATTCTTTTGTACTGCTCTAGAAACAATACTACCCCATAGTTTGGCTAGAGAATCTAAGGTGCTTCTAGCTTTAGCATCCTTGACAATAAAGAGAATTTCACAAAGTGAAAGCATACTCAATGTAGTAATTCCGAAAGACTTTACAAAAGGCTTTTAGACCTTTCAGACTTGAATTACTCAACTTTTCCTACTGTGAAATTCTAATCCTATGTATAAGTCACCCTGGCTTGATGATGAGAAAGGTACTTCCCTGTCACCAGTTTGGCGTGATCATTGCCTTTAGAGGTCACAGGAAAATGCAATTTAGCCACCTGCTTCTTTTCTCTCCCCTCACCTGGAAAAGCCAAATCTCCCCAGGATCCCTGCCATCAAGAAGTCATAAGGAAATGTTTGTTTTATTCCATAAATTAAAAATTAAATTAAAAAAAAAGAAATCATCCCTTTGGTTAAATAAAGTCAATTCAAGGGAAACTGCCACCAGAATGGTTACCCACTCCTATTCCTCTGGTTAACTTCAGAAAAATTCAGTTTGCCTGATGATGTAAAGGGAAAGGTGATGTTTTTGACTCTACCTACCCAAGGATAGTCACAGTGTTTCTATATAAATGTTTGAAGTGTAATTTGTATTTAAATCAATGCTTGGCAGACCTAAGATAGGGAAGTTTCTAAGCCAAAAGACGACTGATATCTGATCTAACATTGCTGAATTTTGTTAGCTTCAGTGACTCCCCTACTTCTTTAAACTCAGTTCATTAAATGAAATATAGACTCTGCTCCCTAGAAGAGTCCTCTGTACAGGCGATAACAGGATGCATTTCTCCTTCAAAGGACTGGTGCCTGATCCTGCCATGGAAGGCAGAGAAAATGCTCAAGATAAATTAGGAAGTGATCTATGGGCTTGGAAAGTTCACTCTGTCTGCTGGCCTCTGACCTTATCTTGAGCAAGGCATACCATTAGCACACTTAATTAAAGTTACCGTGAAACAGTGAGTCCTTGCCAGAAAAAAAATGACATTACAATATTCACCTGCTTTTACAGGACAAAATGTGCTTCTTTCTAAAGTGAATTAACTGCCAAAGGAGTCCACTTCCACATATTATGAAAAATTCAGTCCCAATAAATTCGACTGCAACCACTCTTTCCTCTCTTCCCAACAATGAAGAATTGTTAGTACAAGAAAAGACAGTAAGCTCTTTGTTATCTGACATGGTCAAGGAAATAGGGTGTACTACTGGTTAAACAAATGTTCTGGTTGCTAGAGAATTCTTCCATATTCTATGCATAGATTATATTCAAAGAATTAAAAACTAAACTGAGAATACTTTCATCTCTGTGATGATTCAAAAGTTACTTCAGGGTCATTGTTATGGATAGCACTTCTCAATCAACAGTAGACCAGTGAAAATGCTGTTGGGAGTATTCTGTTTAGCACAGTATTGAAGGGGAAGTGGGTGTGAGGCACCTAGAAATAAAAAGCCTAGATTTGGGTTTAAAAAAAAAAAAACAGACATAACTAGCAATTTTTACATCTGAGGAAAGTAGCACAAGATGTGACTGAGAGAAACGATATAAAAGTGCTCCCTCAAATACTGTGGGGGAGTTAGAAAGGAGGGGAAAGTGGAAATACTCATCTGGAATACCATCTGCTATCTTTCTATGTTAACTAATTATTATTAATTAATGCTAAACTCACTTATTTCTACACAGCTGAGAGACTACAAGTGAACCGGGAGGCAAAGCCCTGATTGCCCTGCCCTAGTTACTGGTCTGATCTAAATGTACTTAACTGGTTAATTCTGGGGTGGGGGAGGGACGAACTATTCTTTGCTTTACAAAAGGATTTGGCATTTCCAACTGGTCAGGCAGTTGGTGGTAAGAGGGTGCACAGGGTAAGCTAGTTGAGTGTTGCAAACTATCCTTGAGGCAATAACACTAAGGCCTGAGAAATCAGTCTTCCCCATGGGGTGGGAGGAATGCCCCCAGTATCATGTGACTAGCAAAACCACTGTTTCCAGTTCTTAACTGTGTGATACCACCACCTCACTGGGCCACTGCAAACCAAGGTAAAATGTAACTACATTTTACATTCCTAGTCCCACTGGTTAATGTTTGGAAGATTTGACCTATTTAAAGAAACTCCTATAATTCAGGTGCACTTTCTTCATTAAAAACTAGGAAGTCTAATTGATTTCTAGTATATATTTTTTTAAAATACCACATAGCAACACTCACCAGTAAACAGGGACAATGAGACGTGGGGGTCATTGAGATAACAACAATAACTGAATAATTTGCTTTATGGATAGTCTAAGGCTTCTGGAATCTTGTTTATAACACCAGGATACCTAACTCATATATAGCACATAAGATCTATCATATCCATTTGGGCTGAAATTTTCATTGTGATTAAAAAGAGATGTACCTCATTCTGGGAGAGATATTTTCAAGACCTTCAAATCACTTTTGTTTTATTCTCATTCTTTCATCCATTTCTATACATTTGCATATCTGTAATGGGTGTATGTCTTTATCAGCTAAATATCAGATTAAATGTTATAAAATCCTGTGAATAGTTGAATAATATACATTCTAATTCCATCATTCACCCAAAATGCCCATTTGCAAATATAACATGAATAGTTAACATATTTGACACTCAACAGTAGTTATTATTAATATCCCCATGCAAGTATGTTTGCCTAGATTTTTAAAAAAAAATACAGCACTGTGTTAATATGTGTGGAATTATTTGCATTTATATTTCTGTGCATTTTTAACAGGGAAGGGAAAAAGGGTAGAGGAGGGAAAAGGTAGAAGGAAAAAGAGAGGAGAGTAAAGAGGAGGGAAGGAAAGGGATATTACCTTTATTTTTATTTTATTCCCACTATTTCATTTTATTTTATCCCCACTGTTTTATTCTCTTCAATGATTTTTTGTTAAGATAACACAGAATCCTAAATCTAGAAGGAGAGAAGGGTGAATAGGGGAATCAACTGGTTTGATCCTCTTCTTCCACAAAGAATGTTATTGTTCAGTCATGTCAAACTTTCTGTGACATCATTTGGGGATTTTCTTGGCACAGATACAGGAGTGGTTTGTCATTTCCTTCTCCAGCTCACTTTATAGATGTGGAACTGAGGCAAATAGGGTTAAGTGACTTGCTAAGGGTCACAAAACTAGTAATTGTATGAGGCTGTATTTGAATTCACGAAGATGAGTCTTTCTGATTCCAAGCCCAGGACTCTATCCACTGAGCAGCCTAGCTTCCCACGTAAAATAGTACCAAACAATTCTAAATAGATAGGACTGGTTAGAAAATGTTGGGCAGTGGTTAAAGTTTGTCAATGATGTCCTTCTATTTTCTTTTCCTGCACCTATCTTTCCTCATATGGCAGACCCCTTTAGGTACCCAGTGCCATTATCATGTTATCTTCTACCCAAAGGGCTCCACTGTAGTTCCCTCTTCTCATATAGGTTGCCACAATATGGTTTGTTGATTGTCCAGAGTTTCACAGAATCTTACTCAAGAGTCTTCATGATATCAGCTATTTGCCCCATGCTCAAGATCTGTCCCTTTCCCTGTGCTGCTCTCCCTGGTCCTGCCCAGGACCATCCAGGAACAGGAATAGTTTACAATTATCCCTTCCACATCACAGGAGTTAAGGGTGTGGCAGCTTTGCAATCTGTAAAATCCACATAAAAATTTTTGACCTTCCCTTTGTATGAGAGAAGAAGTCTGAATTATTATGGTATTAAAAGATAAAATATGTTGATATTACACAGTACTATACATATGTTTTGTGCATTTCTGAGTTTCTGAATTTTTTCTGTTATCTACTAGACTTCAAGTATCATCTGCAGTTTCCGCAAAACTCTCCAAAAATTCCCATTTAGTTTCTTATGCCTACCCGTGATATATCAAAAATGTGATGGGGAAAGTCATGGTGCGGAAGGGGATAACTATAGGGGTTTCAGCCAGAATATCTTCATGGTGCAGACTGCAATGCCAGGAGTCTGGTCTGTCTGAGTGGGGTATATAGCAGTAGTATCTTGGGTTAGTGAGGAGCTTGAAGTAAGACGTGCACCTTTCCAAGCATCCATTATCATAAGATACCAAGCAGCTAGGACCCAGAGGGAGGAGGAACAACTGGATTGTGGAAGAAGTAGTCAGCAATATGATAGTGATAGGATCCAAAAAACAAAAAGAAAATGTCGTCTATGGTCAGCTAAAAGATCAGCAAACTGAGTGTCCTATCAGATTCAAACTTGTGTGCAAAGAAGTTCATATGCATTTTTATTCTCTCAACCCAAATCAGTTTGCTTACATCTTTTGATCTCTGGTGCATAAGGTTAACCCTGCTCTCCTTTTAGCACTAAAGATACTTTAGATGTGGACAGCTCACATTCTCTGCTAGTTTCTCAAATGAAAATAGGTCTAAATCAGTGCTTCTTAAACTGTGGGTCACGACTCCATATGGGTACAGTTTAAGAAGTGCTGTTAGGGATCACAAGTAGAAAAACATTTCTTATCTCCTCTTCAAAACTTAATGGTTCTCTATGTCATTCTCTCTGGGCCCTATATGATTAGCTAACAAGATAAAACTCATTTAAAAGTATCAATAAAACTTTTGCAATAATAAATATATCATGTTTAGGTATTGGTGGCTAATTAAAACCTAAGTATTACTTCTTGGTAAGACCAGTTAGGTGGTTCAGTGGATAGAGTGCCTGACCTGAAGTCAGGAAGACCCATCTTCCTCAGTTCAAATCTCAAAAGTGACCCTGGGCAAATCACTTAACCCTGTTTGTCTCAGTTTCCTCACCAATAAAATCAGCTGGAGAAGGAAAGGTAAGCCACTCTAGTATCTTTGCCAAGAAAACCCCAAATGGGGTCATGAAGAGTTGGACACAACTGAAATGACTGAACAACAAAAAGTATTTACATTTTAAAGCCATCTCACCCCAGAGCCCTAATCTTATGATACTCTCATGGATCTTTCAGACTGGTTTGGTCCTTGATGATGAAACTATTTCTAGTGCTTGTTCTATTTTGTATATAATCAAGGGTTCCAAGCCCATTTGCATGGAGACTTTCCTCATTGGTGAAGACTGATTACTCAATGTTCTGAGCCTATAAGGGTGGGGGTAGGAGGACAGAGTTAGCAAGAGCTTGGGATAAGAGAGCTGGTCTTCTGGAGCTTGAAAAATTCTTATGCAAATGAGCTTTGAGCTTCTGTTTACATTTACTATAATTATTTTGTATGAATGGTATCCTTCCCCATGTAAGGCAAGGCAAGAAGCATTTACTACGTGGTACAGAAGAAGCTTTAAAGAAAGAAGAGGAGGAGGAGAAGGAGAAGAGAAAGTGGGAGTTGGAAGGGGGAAGAGGGAAGAAAGAAGAACTCTCAAGGAATTTTAGTGGGCAAAGACACACACACAAAAGAATCTGAAAGGGGGGGAATGGGATGAGATGGCAGCTGAAGAATGAGGAATGCCCCTCCCACCTTACCACCCATTAGATTGTAAGCTCCATGAGAGCAAGGGTCAGGTCTTTCTTAACATTTGTATCTCTTCAGTGCCTAGTGCAGTGTTCTGCACATAGCAGGTGCTTAATGGCTTCTTATTGAATTAAACTGAATGAAGGCTCAGAGCCAGTTTGCCTTGTCTCCACTGCTACATCTCCTAGTGCTTCTCCTACTTGCCCACCATCTACTCCCACATCATCTTCATAGAACTTATGCCTGGCCTGGGTAAATTTGATCTCTGAGCACTAGAGAAAGGCAAAAAAAAAAAAAATAGAAAAGAAGTAGCTTCTGTACTTAGGGTGGTTCAAAGGCAATTAGTCCTATGTCTGTCTCTGAGTATCTAAAATGATCCCAAACTTTTACTGTGAGGTGTTACTAGAGACCTTCTGTTTGTTTGCCAGCAAGTTTCCTGGTGAAGGACAGATGGCATCAGAGAATTAGGTTGCAGACAACTATTTGTTGCTATTGGCAACTAAATCTTGGAGTGGGTTGAACCACAGGGATCCATGCCTTTTATGACTTTTTAGAAAGTTGGATCTTATTGAAAAGGGTCTTATTTAATTTCTGAATAGTGCTTTAGCTTGTTAGGAAGAAGGGAGGAGGAGAAGATAAAAAAAAGAAAGGAGTAATCATGGAATAGTGGAATGGCATTTCCATTATTCTTTCAGCAGCTTTAACCTCACTCACCTATGTCTGTGCAGTTACAAGCCTTACAGCTTTCTATCCTCAAACTCAAAGGTTCAAATGGCAGCGGGGAGATATACTTGTATTTGGCACATGGAGGAGAGGGAGGTAAGGAGAATGACATGAATCAGAGAACACAACCATATCTGCTCCTTTATTCCTCAGGCACATCCTGAGGAAATATAACATCCCAAGGCAAGAAGTCATTCTCTGCTACTAGCATTTATATATCCCAAGGCATCTGCAAACAGAAGAAGACTTATTCTCCCACTCATTTCTGCTTTAATCACCACTCAAAGACACAAAACAGAAACCCCTTGCTTTAGAGTTTGAATTTGGAACACTAAGCCCCACTAACCATCTAGTGTCCAAGCTGTACCTCAAAAAACCAGCCCAATGAGAAAGATGTATTCTTTCCAGCAAAGGTTCCTTCCAGCTCTGATCCTGTAATTGTTATATTCTTCCTTACCCTTCCTCCTCCTCCACAGTGGATCATCCATATATTGTATATATACGGTCATATAAATGTAGTGCCCCACGGAACTGGAGTAGGCACTAGAAATGGAACAGTCAGAATGAAAAAAAAAAATCCCCAACGTGTGATTGAATGGATTAAGACTGTGTTTGAAAAGCTAGTCTCTCTCCCATTCTAAAGGAAGGGAGACTGTGTGGAGTGAGAACTCTCCAAAACCCTCTAGAGAGGTAAGCTGGAGGCTAGTGTGTGAGAAATGTGAGCAAACTCTGAGCTTAAGAGCAGCTGCAGGGGCTGCCACAGCAGCAGAGATCTCTACCACCCCTTAGCCTTGCTTGGCCAAGATCATGCCTGCATGGGAGAGGCCTGAGAGCAAGGAGAAAAGGATGCTGCGTGACCAGAACTGAGCAGAAGCCGGAAAGGATATTCACATCGTGGTACAGAGACTCAACCTGGGGGTTCCTGCTACCTGTCCTCTACTTCCTTTCTAATAGCCAGAATTTATATCTAGCATTTTAAGGTTTGTTAGTTTGTAAGGTTTGTAAAGTGCTTTACAAATATTATCTCATTAGATTTTCACAATAACCTTGAAAGGTAGATGCTATTATCATCCCCAATTTACGGTTGAGGAAACTTAGACAAACAGAAGCTAAGCAACTTACCCAAGATCATATAGCTAGAAAGCATCTGAGGCAGGATTTGAATTGAAGGTCTTCCCTAACTTCAGGTCCAGTATTCTATCCTCTGAGCCATCTAGCTAGGCTTTAGCTTTCTCAAGGGAGAGATGAGCCAATTTTCTTTTCCAATCATTTAAGAGTTTGCTTTGCTTTCTGTTTTAGCCTTCATTTTTAAAGACACCAATTTCTCTAAGACAACATACTTCTACTGATATAGTCATATGATTTTTTAACTTTTATTATTGATACAATCAATTATAATTATAATCAAACCATCCCTGCATTCCTGGTATAAATCCCAGTTGGTCATAATGTATAATCTTTGTAATATATTGTTGTACTCTTTTAGCTAGTATTTTATTTAGGATTTTTTCACCCATATACATTAATGAAATAGGGAGAGAAGAAAAAAAGAAAAAAAATTACATGATAACTTTTTTTAAAAGAATAGCAAATTGTACATAATGGATTTGCAGCTTCATGTGCACTTTTTTTGTTGTTGTACTATGTTACAGAAGCTTGTTTTATTCCATAAATTAAAAATAAAATAAATAATTTTTAAAGGCAACATGCTTGTTCATTGCATTACTGACTTGTGTATGTCCTTGGGGTAAAGGTAGCTATGAAAGAAACAAAAAGGGGCAGCTAGGTGGCACAGTGGATAGAGCACCAGCCCTGAAGTCAGGAGGACCTGAGTTAAAATCCAGCCTCAGACCAAACACTTGACACTTACTAACTATGTGACCCTGGGCAAGTCACTTAACCCCAATTGCCTACAAAAAAAGAAAAAGAAAGAAAGAAACCAGAGATTATAAAACTCACAGGCAAGGGAAGTAGATTTTTAAATATGTATAGGTACAGACACAGGTCTAGGTATTTGCCAGAGACAGAAAGAGAGATATTTTGCTAGAAGAGGGAACTGCTGAGACCTTTCCAGCTAGAAACCAGAGCAGATCGGAATTGGGACTCTGAAGAAGTCTTACTGCCCCAAGAAAAATGATTGATTGATGAAATTACCAATATCAGGATGATGAACAATGAAGCCTGTCTATATTTTCCAGATAAGGAAGGAAAAGCAGAGTGCCCAAATCCCATAATACAACTGTGACAACAGTGGTTGTGGCTTTGGCAGCCATAGCAGACTTAAATCATAATGTTTCTTCTAAATCCAAAATGGTCCTATCCTGGCATGTGGGAATGGGGCTGTGCAGACTGCTGCCTGTGGATCAAGAAGGTGGTGGTTGAGCAGGACTCATATGAGGAGGAAGAGAGAATTATTAGGGTATTTTTGCCACAATCCATGAAGTAGATGAGAAGATGCTAAGCAGGTAACACAACAGGGATAACACTGAAATAGGTTTGGGTTTTTTTTTTTTTAAATAAAGGCAGAAATTTACATAACACTTGAAAACACAGGAGAACTTTACAAATGTAATATGGCAAGAGATTTCCTGCTCTTAATAAGAATTCACCAGCCTAACTTCAAGTTATTGCAGAAAACTCCCAGACATCAGACTCTTCAGACTGGGGACTTGAACCTAGGTGAGGGAATTCATGAGGTGATTTGAAACAGAAAACAAAGAGAAGAAAAAAAGAGTTCTAGTGAAATAAAGGAGAGAAGAGATGGAGAGCCTACTGATTCATTATCTAAGTGGCCCTGGACTGTATCTGATCTGCCAAGAGATGGGAAAGCAAACTGTGGTCTGTGATAAAGAGTGGAGGGAGAGAAGTGCCATGCACCAGTGCCATGGTGTCCTGGAACCCAGGCTTCCCAGCAAAATCCTCAGTACCCCAAAGCCTCGTTAAGAGATTTTAGCAGATTCCAGACAGCCCTGAGATGTTACCAAATCTTCCTTGCTAGCCACTCAAAGCATGTTAAGAAGGGAGTGGGAGGGATGATTGACACTTTTCTCAGCCCATACACCTAAGGGACGTATTTCCCACTCTCTCAAGATTCTACCCAATCTATTGCCTGGAGAAGTGAAGGAAGATTGCCTGATTTGTGTACGGTGCAGCAAATGATTCCATTACTTGATTCTTACTTGTTCCCAGCAAAAATTTAGCCTCTTGAGGGCAGGGACTGTTTTAAAGTATGTCTCCAATGTCTAACATAGTGCATTGCATATTGCAGGTACTCAATACATATTTGTAGTAGTGAATTATTGTTTACATGCTTTTGCATCTTAAATTCCTTTGTTATTGGTTTAGTGGCCCTTGCATAATCAGGCGATAAAGAGTATTTTATTAGACAGGAACTTAGGCTGTGATTTTCATTATTGATTATGCCAAACATCCTCGCTAAATCTGGGAAAGTTAGTGATAAAGGGGCTCCAAGATAAGAATTCTCAGAGACTTTCAGTTCTAGTTCTAGGCTGTTATCAATGCATTATCTCTTTTGACCCTCACGAGAATCACTTCACTTTTTTGGGTTTCAACTTCCTCATCTATAAGATGCTGTTGTTGGACCAGATCACCTGTAAGGCCTGTTCCATTCCTAAACTTGTGATTTTGTGAACTCTTTAAGACAAATGCTACAAGTATATTATCTCTATTTTACAAATGAGGAAACTGAGGGTCAGAATATAGGCATATAACTGGTAAGTATCAGGGACACTGTTTGAACTCAGGTCTCTCTTGATTTCAAGTCTAGGGCTGTTTTCACCATACCACACTGTTCCCCCAGAGAGGTGCAGAGAAGTCATAGCAGAAGAGCCCTATGTGTGGAGGGGCCATTGCTGAAGGAGTAGAAAGCTGGTCATGGAGCAAAGTCCAAGGTTTTATTAGATAAGTAGTGAGTAAAGACAGGTTTAAGTGAAGGAAAGAAACAAACCTGGGGACCTTGGGGCAAAGTACAAGCAAAGTACAGAGAGTGCTAGAGACATGTTGTCAAACCAGCACTGACTGATTTCCCTGTGGAAACACCTTGTTACCCTGGATAAAGTACAATGTGTCCTCCTACCCCTCCCCCTTACCTCCCCCTTAGAGAAGACAGCTGAGCTGCCTGTGACTAATAAGACCAAGTGTGCTTTGGTAGACTGCTCTAAAGTGAAGATTGTGGGAAGCAGTTAAAACTTGCATCAAAAGGAATCAGATAGAGAGATTTAGGACTGATTCTGACCCTTCTAGCCACTTTGATTACTTGTTTCTAAGGTAAAATCAGTTCTGTATCTGCATTGTAGATTACTTGCTTTGTAGATTTTCCAGAAGTTGTTTTGTTTTGTTTTAAACCAAGGTGCTGCTGAATCCCTTCCATAGTGCTGCTTCTGGGTGACCTCCACTGTCGTGCTGAAGCCAATTCCTACCAGCTGTTGATTTATCTGATTGTTAAATTTTCAGTGTGAACATTTACACCTTAGAATGCAGCACATGGCACCAATCAGGGCTTGATTTAATATTTTGTTGTCTAGACTTTACCAAGTGATGGAGAAAATGTTAATGCAAATCAAATTTAAAGGTATGTTATTAGTACTTTTTTTATTTGGAGGGCTGATTATTAAACATTTATCAACACAGCCTTGGTTACTTCCCTCTGGTTAACAGTATATGCTTAGACAACATGGAATGGAAAGAGCACTAAATTTGAAATCAAAAGACCTCAGTCTAGATCCCAGTTCTGCCAAATTGTGATCATGGGAAAGTCATTTAACTCCCCTGTGACTCAGTTTCCTCATCTGTAAAAGGAGGCTGTAGGACTAGGCAGACTGTAAGGTCCCTTTTAGCCCATCATTCTGTGAGTCTGTAATTTTAGTATTAGCCTGTGCTAAATATATTGGGGACCCATGATTTTATCAGTGTGTATAATCTTTATAAGATTATAACTTATAATCATAGAGTTGCCTGAGGCAAAAAAAAAGGTTACGATTTCCCCATAATCCCACAGCTGATAAGTGTCAAAGAAGGAATTTGAACATAGATTTTCTGGACTCCAACTTGGCACCATTCTGTCTTTTTGAGATTAGTAGTAACAGCCAACATTTACATAGTGCCTTAAGGTTTGCAAAGTGTTTTTTTTTCCCCAATATTATCTCATTTGATCTTCACAACAACTTTGTGAACTAGATCTCTATTTTACAGATGAGGAAACTGAGACAGAGAGAGGTTAAATTTTTTAAAACTTTCCCAGGGTCTGACACCTAATAAGTGTAATCATCTGAAGCGTGATTAGAACTCAAGTCTTCCTGATTCCAAGTCCAGAACTGTACACACTGGGCCAAGCATCTTTGGTAGAGTAGAAAGAGACCAATTGTCAGAAAAGACTTGAATTTGAATCCCAAGTCTGACATATAATAGTCATGCAACCACAGACAAGTCCATTAGCCTCTCTGAACCTCAGTTTCATATCTTTCAAATGGAACGATAATGTCTATAGCGTTTACCTCAGAGTTATTGTGAAGATCAAATTAAATAAATATATGTACATACATACAAAAGTTTTATTAAAATACCATATAAATGTTGAACTCTATTACAAAGAATGATTTTTCTGTAAACTAAGACCACACAATACAATCTAACAGCAAACAGAATTTGTCTGGATCATTATTTTGAATTATCTATAGCACTGCTCCTCTCTTTTAGGGTGGATTGCAGAGCTCAGTGGGGCAGGAACCCTGGGCTTTTAGATAGAAAGGGCACCTTCAGAGGAGTTACTCAGCCCCTATTATTTGACACTATTAAGAGATCTGTCTCAAAACATAACAAGTAGCAGAAGCTATTACCCTCAAAAAGCTTCAAACATACTTTGTGTGGTACAGGTATATCTCACTTTATAAAATGAGATCTTTAAAATTCTCTGAGAAAAACTGAATTTTTCTCTCTTGAATCATGGGTGATTATGGTCAGAGCAGCACTTCAGGAAAATCACTTTGGTGACTAATGGAGCATTGATTGGAGTGTGGAGATATTTGAGGCAGACCCGTCAGTTCAATAGTCCAGGTGTCAGGTAATTAGAGTTTGTACCAGAGTCACAGCAGCGTAAGAGGAAAGAAGGGCCCCTTCCTTGAGGGACATATTCAAGAGATGTTACAGAGGTGAAATTGACAGACGTTGGCCACAGGTTGGATATGCCTCTGAGAGATAGTGAGGAGTAAAGAGTGACACCCAGGTTGTAAGCCCCAGGAACTGGGAGGTTGGCATTGCCTTCTACAGTGATAGGGAAGGCAGGAGGTGGGGAGGGTTTGGGGGGAAAGATGAGGAGTTTGGATTTGCACAGATTTTGTTTAAGATGTTTACAAGCCATCCAATTCAAGGTATCTGAAAGAAAGTTGGAAACGTGAGATTAAAAGTCAACAAAGAGATTAGAGCAGCATGGTAGATTTAAGAATCATCAGCATAGAAATGGTAATTAAATCTATGGGAGCTGATGAGATCACCAAGTGAAATAGTATAGAAGGAGAAGAGATTGTTGTTGTTTGTCCTTCTTTCTGGAAGAGGACCATGACAACAGGAAGGTGATACGATGACTTGCAAATGAATTAGATTTAAGTGTGGGAGGGCTGTGCAAAGTCACCAGCCTCACTTTGCTCCTCTGGAGCCATCTGCATCCAGTGGCAAGATATAGATCAGGACTGTTATAATATCAGGGAGAAGAGAAGAACTCCTAGGACAGAGCCCTGTAGAACACTGATAGTTAGAGGATGTGATCTGGATGAGGATACAGCAAAGGAGACAGAAAAGAAGCAGTCAGATAGGTAAAAAGAGAATCAGGAGAGAGTAGTGTCCTGAAAATCTAGAGGGAAGAGTATTAAGAAGGAGAAGGTGATCAACAGTGTCAAAGGCTGCAGAAAGGTGGAGGGAAATGAGGACTGAGAAGAGGCTAGGTCTTAATTCTCTCCTCAAATTGTATTCTCCATTATACCTGGCTACTTCCATTTCCATGGATATAGTGAGAGGCTTGTACTAGGGTAATTATAGTTAAAATTGGGGGGGGGGGGGAGCCAGATTTGAAAGATATTTCAAATAAAGAATTAGCAGAACCTCTTATCCTTCAATCATTCTCTTCTTTCTTTTCTCTGTCTTTTTATTCTCTCTCAAATCTATTTGGATTGGTGCTATGATGAATAAGAATTCCAAGAAGGAGAGAGTTTCTGGGTAACTCATAATCAATTTATTAATTGGCTAGCTAGTAATCAATAAATTGATGATCACTGGTCTCACTCAATAACCAAAGATGAAAAAAAAATGAAGATCCTGGAAGCCTTCATATAGTTTTGGAAAAGGGGGTGCCCTGGATAGACCAAAATCAACCCTGACTGGTAAATGAGGGGGTGGGCATTTTTAAGTGAGGAGAGAGGCTAAAAGTCTTCAGCTCCTCCTGAGGAGAATGTGTCTTGATCATGAGACTCAGCTGCCTTCAACAATCTGGATGGAGGGATCCATCTCTACCCAGACCACTCTGGTTTTCTCCTTCATGAGCTGGGTCACCCTGAACTCCAATGGAGGGGTACAAGGACATGGGCTTAATATTTTAGTGCTGGAATTCACTTTAATTGGATTCTTTTCACACTCTTAATAGAATTAAAGGTCTCCTGGTTGAGTGGGGTTCCACCCAAGATCCAGGAGTGTGTTCCTGGAGGATTAGGCCAATCTCATTTATCAACCTTGTCCTTCAGAGACTGACTGACCTACAGGGGCAGGTCCCTAAATAAAGAAATAAAAAATAAAAGACTGGATCCCAAATTAATAATTGGTTATTAATATAATGGAAAATAATAATTTCTCTCAGTACTGACTGACAGTGGTGGCGGGAATCAGAGTACATGGCAGGGGAAAGGCTATTTATTGGGGGGAAAATTGGAGAAAATCACTTCTTACACAGATAATTTCCAGATCCCCTATATCACCCCATGAATATCTCCCAAATCAGTCATTATATACACCCATAGGTTTTGACTGACCCTGGACTGCTCTTGAACATAGAGTGAAATGCATGGCTTTAATGCATCTTATTTCCAGCTTGGCATCCTTCAAACTGTGAGCTTAATCCCCACTCCCTTCCATTTATCCCCTCAAGTGTCTCTTCTGGACAACCATCAAAAGTTGTGCCTCTGTTGTGCCTTCTTTGCTGTTGTACAAGGCCTGTGGACTGGAGGAACGTTCACTGAATAATTTAAAGGTGACTCCCCACTTGAAGAAGTCATGCTCCAGTTACCTGAGATAGTATCAGGTCATTGAGCTTTCCGGCTGTTACGGAGACTGTGCTGTTGGTGGCGTCAGCTAAAATAACCACTGTCTGCACAGCAGCAATGACCACAATAAATCTGCTCAGGAAATAGAGAGCTACTTCTTGAGAGTCAGGGGGAGGGATGTGGTAGAGGAAGGTTTCTCAGACTGGTTAGTCAGCATCAGGACGGAGAAGGAAATGGTAAATTTTAACTTTTGGATGGGGGAAAAGTTATTGCCAATCTATTTGGGGTACAATGATTAATTCTTTATTATTTAAAGGCTCTCTATTCGATGGGCTGCCTCTCCAGCTTCTCCTTACCTCCCCTCCTTTTCCCTGTTAGCATCAGTCTGTCAAATCACGTCACATTAGATCCCCTCTTCATCACACAAGGAGGAAGATTATTCATCTAACACATTTGAACCTGACATGTAATCATGAGAGGGATTTGCTTTGTAAGGGGAAAATAAAATGGCAGGAAGACCTTAAAAAAAAAAAAAGCAAGCTTGGATAATGGGCGTCCTTTAAGAGTTTCTTCTAACAAAGCCTTGGCTTCCAGATGCAGCAGTCTGTAGCAATGCTAGTCCAAATTTGTCAGTGGATATGTCAGGGCTAAAGATGGAACAGAGGACATGGGGAACAGAAAATAAAATTGAATTGAATTTTTTTTAAGTTGTTAAGGTTTAAAGGGATAAAGAAAGGCTTATACTTTGTTACCCCTTTATGAAGTGTGAAGTTCTCAGATCAAAATCAATAGAATTAGAATGCAGCTAGCCCCCTGGGGTGCCTGTTCTCCCTAATAACACTCCATATAGTTGTGGGAGACTATACCCCAGGTTTATGGGGTGAATTTTCATAACTACTGTTTTTACAAGGCCATTTCAATAAATGCCTTGAGCCAATTGCACAAAGTAGGGGTCCTTAGCCTGGGGTCCATTAACTGGTTTTTAAAAACATTTTTCTAATTATACTTTTGCACATAGATGATTGCAGGAGCTCCTTGAGAACAAAACTTGGTTTTTGCCTTTCTTTGTATCCCCAGTTCTTAACACAGTGGCTGGAAAATAGTAGGTGCTTAATAAATGCTAGTTGACTGATTATTTCAATATAACTATTTTCCTTTGTAATTTTACGTATTTCATTTTCTTCATTTAAAAACATTATTCTGAGAAGGGGTACAAAGGTTTCACCAGACTGGCAAAGGGATCCAGTACACAAAAAAGATGAACCCCCAGTGTAAAGGTGATGAACTTATGGGAATTGTGAGCTGTAGCTTCAAGAGTACAGACCTGCAGAGTACCTTGAACCTGGGACAGTAATCTCCCCACTCCCCTCCCCAATTTGCAAGTATGAATTAGGAGGTAAGTCCAAAGCTGGAGCCACATGTGTGAAGTGTTTTACATGTAGTAAAGTGATAAGAAGAAAAATCATTTATTATTATTATTATGGACAAGTCACATGGACTTACCATACTTGTGAAATCTAAGCACCATAAAATATGATGAGCAGGATGCTCTCAGGAAAACCTGGACTTACATGAACTGATGCAAAGTGAAATGAGCAGAACCAGGAGAACATTGTACACAGTGAGAGCAATATTGTATGATGATCTACTGTGAATAACTTAGCTATTTTCAGCAATACAATGATCCAAGACAATTCTGAATGATTTAGGATGAAAGCTGCTGTCCATCTCCAGAGAAAGATGGTTACTTCTTATAAAACCAACAGCTTGATAAGACAGCAGTCTACATGTGCCAAACCAGGAAAAGTCGCAAGCAAAAAGAAGACTGAAAATCAACAACTCAACTTTTCTTTGGGAATAATGATGTTTAAAATTGCTGGAAATTCTGGAAACATTTTGGAGGTGATTTCAAAGGGAGAGACACTAGTAGATGGGAGAACTGGGAAAGGTCTCTTATAGAAGAAAGCCTTTGAGCTGAGTCTTGAAGGAAGTCAGGGAAACTAAAAGGCAGAAATTCTGGAAATCTAGAAAGAATTTTTTTTTCTTTAATGTAACCTCCTTTTTCCCAGGGCCTGAGATTTACAGTGGTAGCTCTTTTGCTTATAGACTTAAAAGTATTGAATGTTCAGCATGCAAGTATTCAGATAGGTAACCTATAAAGTTATGAGATATAATGGAAACATCACTAGAGATCAAAAGATCTGAGCTGAGTCTTGACTCTTTCCCTTACTAGCTGTATAGCCTTGGGGGCAAGTTTGAAACCTGTTTTTAAATCATAATCTTTTATCTTTCCATCTTCCCCTATGCCTTACAACCTCTAACCCTGTTTGTTGCCCTCACCCATGATCTCTATTTCCTCATACCCTAAATTCTTTGCCAGACCATCACCCTGCACTGACTATATTCTTCTCCCTTCCCTATCTCAACCCTTGAAGAACCAATTAAACTATATATTATCCCCTTCTCTCCTTCTATAACCCTAATACCTATCCCCTTTGTCCTACCACCAGTATTGCCTTGCACTATTGTGCCTTGCACTAATAGTGCCCAACCCTCAGTTCCTCCCACCATCTACATCTTTAACCCTGTTGATGGACTGTTGACCAGAACTGGGAAAAAAAAAATCTCAAAACTGCTTGACTAGGTCCACTAGAAGTTTATGTTACCTAATCTCAAATGGGACCTCGTTACAGCAAGGCAATCATTCTACTTCTCCTTAATCAATCAGATATCCCACTCTCAACAGCAGCTGCTATAAACATTCTCACTTCTCCTCAATCCTCCCATGAAAACCCCTGCCCCTCTAGTTCTCTTAGCTGAGGACCTTGCTTCGTGCTTCATTTAAAAAAAAATTGAGCCCATTCGACAAGATTTCTCCTGTTACCCTTTTCCTCATCTGACTTCTCTTAGACATCACTGCGATCCTTTCTTTCATTCCAGTCTAGGATGAAGAAAATGTGGCTCTTCTTGCCAAGGCAAATATTTCTACATGCCTCCTTAATCCTGTTTCCTGGTCCTCATCACCTCTGATCTGGCCTATTATATTAGTCTTCCAATTGATCTCCCTGCTCAGATCTCTCCTCATTCTAATCCATCCTGCAATCATTTGCCAAAATAATTTTCCTGACATGTAGACCATACTTTGTCACCCTCTTCTCTGCCCCGCCACTCAGAAAACTCCAGTGGCTTCCTATTTCCTCCTGGATCAAATATAAAACCCGTTGTTGTTGTTGTTGTGTAGTAATAGTAGTTGTTTTAGTTGCAGGTGCTGTGGAGCGCTCAGAGCCTGGTCAGATATCAAAGACACCAAAGTCATCCACTGCATCCTGACTTTTGTTGTCTTCACTTTTGTCTTGCCACTGGACTTTGATGACTCCAGAAGAGAGTGAGGTTGACAACTGTGTGCAATTCTGCCTCATTTAAATTCAATTCATGCACAAGTCAAGAAGTCACCCCATGATGTCATTGGTCCTCTTCAAAATGAAGGATAAACAATGACAATATTTACATATTGTCTCCTCTCTCAGAATGTGAGCTCCTTAATGGCAGGAACTATGTTTTGCCTCAATTGTATATTCAGCACTTAGCACCATACTTGGTACTTAGTAAGTGCTTAATAAATGCTTACAGATTGATTCTCAGTTGTTAAGGTTAGGTGGTCATTCATCTCCCATCTTTATGCCTTTGCACAGGCTGTCCCATTGTATTCCCTGGGAATACAATCCTTCCTCACCTCTGCTTAGAATCTCAGGTCCTTTCAAAGTTCAATTGAAATGTCACTTACAATATTCAATCTTTCCTGATTCACCCCAGCTGATATTAGCAGCCGACCTAAATTACTTTGTATTTAATTTGTATATGCTTACATGAGGACATGCTGTCCCCCATCATAGAATATAAGCTTCTTAAATGTATACTGTTTCTTCTTTGACTCGGCAGCCTCAGTATAGAACTCAGTGACTAAAACATAGTAGGTGCTTAATAAATGTTGAATTGCTTGATTGATAAATTTATAAAATGGAGTTGTGAGCCCTTTGGATGTTAATGAAGCTCATGTGGAATTTCTGTATATGAAAGTGTTTTTTAGCCATAAATAAGCTACTACCATTTTCCCATTTCTCTCATTCAGAAACAGTTTCTTTCCATTCCTTTACTACCTTCTGTCTACTGTCTCTATCCCTCTTCCTTCTCTCACTCATTCTTCCTGAAGCTATATCATTAATAATGGCAGTAAGAATAACAGCAAAAATTAAATGCAACCCACTGCAGTCCTGCCAGCAAAAACACAAAACTCAACTTTAAGGCTATTGACTATTTCCAGAATCAATGAACTATCTGAAAGCAGAAATCATGTGTTCTTTAGTCAATTCTCAAGAGAGGCTGGGTTTTCAACCTCTGTGGATATGTAGCAATGCAGGATCCTAGAAGGGGAAACTAGTACACAAAGGGTACAAGAAAATATCTACCTCTCCTTACTTGTCCTACCAAGTATATGATGCTATATATAGGTTGAGACGTGGGGAAGGAAAAAGGGCAAACCTTTGTTCATTTCTTCATCTTCTGATTTCTATGACAGTCGTGATTTAGATTGTGTCGAAGGGGAATAGTGCTTAATTTTGGAGGGCGAGGGAATGAATTGGTCGGTGTGGTGAGGCCTTTCATTTACTGCCACTATACTATACAGTTAGCAGAAGCGGTCAAACTTGAAGAAGCTAGGATACGGGAATAGTCATAGGGTCATAAATCTGGAGCTGGGAGGGACCTCAGAGGTCGTGTCATCCAACCCCATCACTTTACAAATGAGGAAACTGAGGCCCAGAGATAAGTGACTTGCTTAAGGTCACTCCAGTAGTAAGCCTTAGAGTCAAGATTTAAACCTAGGTTCTGTAACTCAATAGCCAGTGCTCTTTCCTATCCAAGAACGCTGACCCATACTAGAGTTCCGGCTTTTCTACTTGTTCTCAGTGAGTCCTTGTACTGCTTCCCCCCAGCCTTGAGCTGCCACCCTACTTTAACCACCCCACGTGTGTTTTCTCTCTAAAAGAGAGACTAAAGTATCTCACTCAGAATGCGCTGTTAAGGAAATGGCATAGTCATCAAAAGGCACCTTCACTCCAGGGAGAGGGTCACTAAGTTTGTCCTTGGAACCACAACATGAGTGAAAACAACAAGGGCTTTGCCCTAGGATACCAAAATTCAGAGGCCACCAGTATATATATATATATATATTCAAGGCAACAGAAAAACAACTGAGTTGGCACCAACGTAGTAAAAATAATCAGTGATATAGGATACTACCAGATGTACCCATTTGTGAGCTATAAGTAAATCATTTCCCCTCTTGTTCAACTGAATTTTCTCAATTACTTGTATTTTTTTCATATCATGAATTATAAAACTGATTCAAGGTGGAATTTGTTACAGACATGCTGCTTGCCTCAAGCACCAAAACTGTTAATTATGCTTCAACTCATATTTCTTTACCAGAAGCCCCAGAACAATATCTGATAATTAGAAATTGTAGAAATTTCAGAACACAAAATAATGAAAGGGGTCATAGTCCCAGCTGAATCATTTCAGCTATAGGAACTGACACTGATTTGGTAGCTAACAGTTGGCTATTTACATTGCCCTGCTGCTCACATCACATGAGAGATGTTGTTGTGGTTGCCAACCAGAGTGACGTCAGTGGTCCTGGTCTATGCCCCCGAGTGACCTGGGCATTGAGTCACTCAATCTCTTTGATCCTGTGCCTTCCCCTAGTAAAAGAGGAAGAATAGGACTAACTGCCTGCCATAGGTTTATGGGGATAGAGGGTAATAATGATGGAGAGCAGTTGTACCTTTTGAGTTCAGAAAGGAAAGTTCCCCTATAATTACCACACATAACCACTTTGTTCATTTTTGCATAGTGCATTGAATTACTGGGTTTAGACCCAGGAAAGTACAGCTGACACTTGCTTCTGCTTCTTCTGCTGACACACAAAAAGAAGTGAATTCCCTCTGTGGATAGAGTTCCATGACCTTGGTGGTATATGCAAGGAGCTGAAAGTATTGTCATTGCCCTCTCTCTACCCCAAGCCAGAGGCAAAGATAAAGGGGAATGACCTTCTTGCAAAACTCCAGTTTGTCTTGAACTTTGGAACAAAAAGTGTTCTTTAAAATCATAAATCAAGCAGCTGGTTTAGAAATAGAAAAGTTCATGCTACTAGGATTCACTGTTGGTCAGCCTACCATATTTGGTGAGAGGTCACTAGGTATACAGCAGTGTACTAAGGACATTAAGTAGGACATAAGGCCATCTCTAGGGTGGGGGTAGAGCTGAGAGAAAAAAAGAAAGAAAAGAAAAAGAAATTTACATGACAGCTTTGTTGTATATTTAGAGGGAATAGCAAATTGTACATAATAGATTTGCAGTTTCAAGTGCAATCATCTTTTTTATTATACTATGTTATGGAAATGCTTGTTTTATTCCATAAAACAAATAAATATATAAAGTAGGACATAAGGTAAATAACAGTCTCTGCCCTTGAGGAGCTTACAAACTGAAGCTTATCCCTGGTGATAGGTGGTATTTGCAAAAATACTTCAGGGCATATACACAAGTGATGAATTCCTAAATAATGAAGGGTGCTTCAAAGTTAGTCTTTAAAACAAATACCTTCCTTTTGTATGGACTGATACATAGTGATATAAGCTCAACATAGGGAACAGTTTATGCAACAACCCTAATAATGTAAAGGAAAATGACACTGACCAAGCACAGGTTTCTGATCAATGCCAAGACCAGTCATGACTTCCCAGAAATATTGGTAAAACTTACCTTCTCCTTGGTAGAGAAGTGGTAGACCATAGACATTCAATGAGGGTTATGTTACTAGATATAACCAATGTGTGATTTGTTTTGCATAGTAATAATATATTACAAGGGAGGGTTCTATTGGGAGAATTGATAATTATTTTTAAAGGAAAATATCAATAAAGCATTTTTTAAATAAATAAATAAAAATTAAAAATACCTTCCTTGCTGATATATCATGATGCTGAAAGTTCCCACTATTAAGAGAGTTACTTCTCTGGGTTAAGGCGCTCAGTCTCCAACAGACTTCTATTAAAAATAAAAATCCATTCCCTAATAGAGAAGGGTCAAAGGACACCTTTAAGAACAAACAATTCTCAGAAGAAGAAATGTAAACTTAATATGCAGAAAAAATACTCCAAAGCAGCAATAATAAAAGAAATGCCAACCAAAACCACCCTGAGGTTTTACATCATAGTCAACAAACTGGCAAAAATGACAACAGAAAGGAATAGTTCAAGGAGGTGTGGGGGAGAGCTATGAATTAATACTGTCTAATTCCAGAAAGCAATTTGGAATGATGTGACTAAAATATCCCTACTCTTTGACCCAGAGATTCCACTGCTAGACATATACCCCAACAAGGCCATTGACAAAAAGGAAGGCTCCATAAAATAATTGACACTGAATGTTATGTTGCAAAAGTATAAAGCACATGCTTAATGTGAGAGAACACCTCCCCCCACATCTTTACAAAGGTAGGGATCCACAAGTGCGGAGCATTGTATATATAATCATATTATTTCAATACATTTGTGGGTTTGGCTGAATTATTTCTCTTTTTTCCCCTCTTTTAAAAAAATTATTTGTTATAAAGGATGGCTCCCTAGAAGGGGAGGAGGAATATTGGGGGTGGGGGGTGGGGATCTAGACACTGTAAAAATGGAATATATCAATAAAAACTGTTATTAAATGTATATATATATAAATATCCAGTAGTAGCCATTATCATTTATTATCATCCAGCAAAATATCAATTTATTTGATAACTAACTACTAACTCAGAAAGCATTGATCACAGTCCTGAAGGAATATGAAACATTTTTTTTTAATGTGGAATGAGTTGGAAGGATCCCAGATATGGGATGTAGTCAGAGTGAGTAAATCTTTGAGGGGACCTTTGAGGGGAGGAACAAGACAGCAGCAGACCCTGTCAAGGAGAAGAAAGGCTTTGAAAAGACGAATAGTAAGGCATTGCAAGAAGACTACCTGCTTCAATATCTGTGTGGGACTGGCCCTATTGCGTCCAACAGTACTGAGCTACATGACCATTAACTGGGTGCTACTGGAGTAAAGGTAAGGGCCAAAGCCAAAACGGATTAGATTAGATCTGCATAGTGTGATCCGCGGTATATGAATACTAATAGTAGCATTTCTACAGTGCTCTAAGGTTTGCAAAACACTTTGCAAATATCATCTCATTTGATATTCACAATAACCCAGGGAGACAGGAGCTACTGTTATCCTCATTTTACAGGTAAGAAAACTGAAGCAGAAAAAGGTTAAGTGACTTACGCAGAGTCACACAAACCAGAGTCTGAGGTCACACTTGAATTCAGGCCTTCCTGACTCCAGGGCCAGCTCTCTATCCACTGCACCCCCTGGCTCCTCTCGCTATTATCATATTGCTTCAATTTGTCCTTACAGTGATCTTCAATCCACAAGGTTTCCATCATGCTACTACCCTCAGGTTCAAGGATTTACCAGCATACCATGTGATTACCTAGATAAAACAAGACATGCATTCTTCTACAGTGGTTCTCAAACTTTTTGGTCTCAGCACCCCTTTACACTCTTAAAAATTATTGAGGACTCCCCAAAAGAATTGTTTAATGGGGTTTACATCAATATTTAGCAAGAAATGAAAACATCTCAGTATTGTTACAAAAATAATTTTGACCTCATGAACCCCCTGAAAGGTCTTAAGGGCTCCCAGGGATCCCTGGATCACACTTGCAGAACTATTGAAACCTCAAGGGCCCATGTAATGACAGGAAAACAAAAGTGTTCCGTTTGAATTACCCTTCCACTCTTAGACGACAAAGGGGGTGAGGCCATGGGCAGTGAGTGCAATGATAATATATACATCAATGCCACAGAGTCCCTGCCAGACTGGGGAGATGGGCACATAGAGCTCCAGCTCCACCTCCCATTGTGCTACACAGACCCTGCCTTCCCACCCCACTCCACCCCCATTTACCACATTGCCAAGTTAAAGATGAGGCATTAGTCTGAGTGTCTGGGTCTGCTTCATTCAAACAGAGATCACCTCTCTTGACTCAGCCTGATCATATACCTTCCAAATTGATCTCCCTGGAATACTTGCTCCCCCTGTCTGCCTTATACTCCTCCCAATAAACTGGCAGTTAGGTCTTGATCCATACAGATACTTTCACTGTGTTTCCAAAGAACAGAGAGTAAGTGACTTCTGCCTCTCAAACTCCCTTTCTCTTTTTCCTAGGTTGTATACTTATTATGAATGAAGTCCTCATTTTCAAGGTAAGCAGACTGCTTTCAAAGTTTTGGCAGATGAAACAGATGTTCCTGACCTTCATGGCCACATCTCCAGGACCACCTCCCAAGCCCACTAAAACAATGAGACGCGACGAGATGCTTTGTTTTGTCACACTACATTTAGCAGGAGTAATTCAGTATAACTAGAATATTAAAAACATGAACTAAAAGCCCTGTGTTAATTAGAGCTGCTGTATTTTTGTAGGAGAGGAGACCAAATGATGATTGTGAGCTCTACTTGGCTAATAAGTCTGGGCCAGCAACATAATACAATGGTCTTGGTGACAGATCTCCTTTTGTTTATGAAGATGCCAGAGAACTGAAGGTAAATTCATTTGATTGCTGACAGCAGGTATTCAACCCCTTCATGTCTCTGGGAATGTAGTCTGGGTGCATCACCTCTGATTAGTCACCAGATAGAGGAATTGCATGAATCAGGAGCTGCTGGAGAAACATATGAGTATTTCCTTGGTTGGTTGAAATGCCAGCTGCTTGATAACAGTACGAGGGAATGCTGCCTACTAATCTGATGTAAAGAGCCAGAGGGGAGAGCAGAAAGAGGACTCTGTGTCCCTTCTTCTAAATCTATTCCGTGATAAAGGCCTCAGTTCCCAAATACTCAGGTGCCTTAGTTTATTACATTTACCTCAGCTTTCTGGGAAAGTTTATTTAACGTCTGGCAGTACTCAGAGGAGAAACAATATGTAAGGATCATTTCTTTGCAGCTAGATTCATATTCAGCAATAGAAAAACAAAAATTATTATCTGGTCTGAACAGAGATACTCGCTGAGCTGGGACTTTCATGCCAATGAGAGAGCCTGACAAAAGCCGTTACAAACCACAAGAGTGGAAATACAAATGCTGAAATGAAGCTTGGTGGTCCCTTTAGTGTCAATGAGTCATTCTCTTTCCCAGGTCCCTCTCTTAATGTCTCTGACTGCTGACCAGAGGTAGAGAGCAGCAGCAGCAGTTACCAGACTCACCAGCACTGGGAGGCTTCTGGGGTCTCTAGGGCAAGTCACTTAACCTTTTTCTGCCTCAGTTTTCTTATCTGTAAAATGAGGATAACAGTAGCTCCTATCTCCCTGGGTTATTGTGAATATCAAAAGGCCCCATTGTCACAGAATAGCAATTACCACTGCTCCCTCCAGGAGTAAAACCCTGCCCTGGAGACCAGGGCCTGCCTCTTACACTTCACAAGGAGGAAAAAACACTGTCAGTCTCCCCAGTTTGTCCTGACAGCACCCAGCATAGTGGCAGATAGATAGATAGATAGATAGATAGATAGATAGATAGATAGACAGACAGACAGAAAAATAGAGCATTTATTATTTGTTAGCATTAAGGTATTCAAAGAGCTTTACAAACACTATCTCATTTGATGCTCAGAACAACCCTGGGAAGTGAATACTATTATTATCTCCATTTTACAGATGAGGAAACTGAGGCAGACACTTATTAGTTATTGCCCAGGGTCATGTAAGTAATAAGTGTCTGAGGCTGGATTTGAATTCAGGTCTTTCTAGTTCTGCCTGTTTATTAATTACTTACAACATACCAAGCACTGTGCCAAATACCAAGGATACAAATAGAAGCAAGCAAGACGGTCCTCACCCTCAAAGAACTTATATTATAAGAGGGAAACATAGCACATAAAGGGAGCTAGAAGTTGGAAGCAAAGGCAGGTTTCAGGTGAAATGGCTGGAAATGGCTCTGAAGTTTTGCAGAGGCCTAGAAATAAGCAAGACAACACCAAAGCTTATTATTATATTGTTGTGTTGTGTTGTGTTATGTTATGTTATGTTATGTTATAATGCCAAAGATAATATCAAAGCCCGGGGAGGTTCCAGGAGTATAGTCCCATTCTCGAATGGGGAAGGGGGAAAGGGTGGTAAATGACCCAATATAGATTGTAAGACTGGAGATGTTCAAAATAAAAGTCAGTGAGTCAATCAGCTTTTATTCAGCTCCTACTGTATGCCAAGCATAGTGCTAAGTGCTGGGTATACAAAGAAAGACACTCAAGAAAATCACACTCTAAAGGGAGAAGAAAACATACAAACATACAACATATAAACAACTACATACAAAGAAGATGTGTAAAGCATAAACCGGAGCTGACCCAGGGATAAGCAGCGGAGCTGAGGTTCAAATACAAAGCTTCATATGGTAAATCCTGAGCTTCCTCGGGCTATTCCACAGCTGCTTCTGGGAAGTATGTTTTTACTAGTCCGAGTAAGCTGCCTGAAACAAGAGCCTGGCTCTAGTAAGCTAAGAGAGGAGGAAGGGGCAGGTAGGAGGGGCCAAGTAGGTGGCCAGATTGGGAAGCAAGTGCTTGAGTCATGTGAAGCTGCAGAGCTCTCTGCCTAACTCTGTATCAGAGATACGTGATAGACACAACAGGAGGTGGAGAGGTTAGACTTGGCACAGGTCTCCACATAGAAACCTCGGGATCTCTTTACTGGTTGTTGTCATTCAGTCATTTTTCCAGTTGTGTCTGACTCTTCATGACCCCATTTGGGTTTTCTTGGCAAAGATATCGGAGTGGCTTCTCCAAGTCATTTTACAGATGAGGAAACTGAGGCAAACAGGGTTAAGTGACTTGTCCAAGGTCACACAGCAAGGAAGTGTCTGAGGCCAGATTTGAACTCAGGAAGACAAGTCTTCCTGACTCCAGGCCTGGCACTCTACCCCATGGTACCATCTAGCTGCCTGTCTTAGCTGGAGGGCTCATATTTTAGTATTAATAGCACCACTGGTGCTGTACCTACAAGAGGCTTTGCTAATAAGAAGAGAAGAGTCTGTGATCACAGTACACCCTCCAAGGGAATTCTGATACCTTTAATTTCCACAATATTCTTCACCCAGTATTCCACAGGGTCCCAGCACCAGGTCATCCTGCAGTTCCTAGCTGCTGCCATCTCCTAGATGACTTCATATAGCCCTTTGCTGCCCTCACCTGGAGAGTCTTCACAGGCATCCTCTCACAAAGACTTCCTCTTGCTGCCATTAGAGGTCTCACTATGCCTTCTGAGGATGATAGTGGCCAATGTAAATCTGTCCAATTCCTCTTTGCTCTAGCTGGAGTTATGGCTCAGCCTTGCTAGAGGCCATGACTAACACCAGGGCACCACACCACTGCAGCTCATATCCACCTACATATCCCAGGATTTTAGGATGTTACAAGTATAAGACAAGTTAATTCACTCCTATAATTTTACAAAGGACCAGCAGTAGCTAGAGTGCTGGGCTTGGAGTCAGGAAGACTCATCTTCCTGAGTTCAAATCTGGCCTCAGACATTTACTAGCTATGTGACCTTGGACAAGTCACTTAACCCTGTTTGCCTCAGTTTCCCCATCTGTAAAATGAGCTGGAGAAGGAAATAGCAAACCACTCTAGTATCTTTGCCTAGAAAACCCCAAATGGGGTCATGAAGAGTCAGAAATGACTGAACAACAACAAAAATAATTTTACAGACAGAACTGAAGCTCATGGATTGAGCTCAAAGTCATGCAGGTAGTAAGTGACAGAGCTGGGATTTGAACTCAGGTCTAGGAGGCAGCATTGGAAAATTGCTGCTGCGGTGTCAAAGGACCTAGGTTCTGCTACTTGCTACTTGTATGATTTTGGGCAAGCCATTTAGAATCTCTGGGCTTCAGTTTCGTCATCTGTTAAATGAGGGAAGTTGACTAGATGATGTTCAAGATTCTAACTCTTGATTGATGAACCTAGCACTACAAATTCAGTACTCTTCCACTGTATAATATAGGAACTAATTCTGTGTTCAGGTAAGGTAATTTAAAACACACACATACACATTTATCTATTTATTATTTTACTGCTTCTATTATTAGGAAGAGGCATCCTTTGGCCAAGAGAATTCCCTCTACTGGTCTAGGAGCTTATAAAATACCAATTGTTCCCCAATTTACCCTCCACAAGTACTTTGGGAGGGGGGTGTGATTATGACAGCCAACCCCTAGAGTATCTGCTGGCCATGGGGTAGTTCTTAATGCATACAAGTTCTCAGGCAGTTACCATTCTCTTAACTCAATTTGGAGGATGGGAGTGTAGGAGAAAGTACTATCCCAGAAATATCAAAAGAATGAATGAATTGGTGCTTGGGAAATAGCACTGAGGGTAAGGAAAAGAAAAGTGCATGATAGGGAAACCTCTAGAATAGCCCAAATGGAAAAACTAGAAACTATCAGATCTTCTGGAAGGCAGAGGCTTCATCTTTCAAGGGCTTCTGATACAAGATAACCCCTTAACTTCTCAACCTAAGAACTAAAGCAACTAGGGGCAGCTTCAAATGAAACCTCCATTTGCCCTCTTTTCCTAACTCCAGCAGGTCCAAATAGTCTATTAAAGTGGGCCAACTTCTCAGTTTCTCCTTCCCTCAATTTTCTTTTTGGAATTCAGGAAATGTATATGCTATGAGTGAAATAACAGAAGTGAAGCTGTTTTTTTAAAAATGGGGGTGAATTTCCTCCCTCAATATGAACATCCTCTCTTTCTGTTAGACAGTGGCTTACTAAAGTAGTTCTTTGTTGTAAGAGGTGAAAAAAAAATTCTCTTTCTGGGCCCCTACTAGATTTTCCATATATCTAAAATCAGGTTGAATAACTGTAGTCATACCCCTCTTTTATGCCCAGGTCTTTATGTAGAGGTGCCAAGGAGCTGGCCATTGTGCTGCAAGAATGTACCAGAGGGGTGTGCTGACATGTTCTTCCTATACCCCAAAGTTCAGTCAAACTGATAGCTGTGTGCCCCAAGCTCAGAACTTATGCCTCTTCACACACACACACACACACACACACACACACACACACACACCATGCTGAGAAACAACTTGGTATAGGGGGTAAAGTGGACTTGGAGTTAGGAAGAAGTAGGTTTGAATATCACTTCAGATACTTACTGTGTTCCTCTAGGTAAATACTTTACCTCTCTGGGATTCAGGTTCCTCATCTATAAACTGAAGGGGTTGGACTAGAAAATTTCTAAGATACCTTCCAGTTCTAAATCTATGATCCTATTACCTTACATACAAATTGATGATGTCTAGGAAAGTCAGACATTTCTAGTATATGTCACTAACTAGATAGCTTTCACAAGTTGCTTCACCCTGTAAAATAAGAAAATTGGATTAGACCATAAAGACTTAAGATCTAGATCTCTAGATCTTAAAAGAAAAAAATCCTAAAATTACACCCTAAAGAATGATGTTTTATTACTATTCCTAACATGATTAGGTTCAATAAGTCATTTTTCACTTTCCTTGACCATTCTGTGATATGGAATTATGCTGACCACCATGGTGCACCATGAAAAAGTCACCTGAGTCTCTGTGTATGCAACATCTGATTCTTCTGAATTCCCAGGGACTAAGAAGTATATATATAACAATAACAATAATTTGCATTTCTCTAGCAATTTGATTTACCAGGTGCTTTCCTTACAACAACCTTGTAAGGCAGGTAGTACCTGAAAAACAAGCCCATTGTGAACCATTTATATTGATAAACAATGTGCTTTCATAAATGAGTTAACCAAAAATAAATTATAATTAGCCTAGATAATATCTTACACTAACTTTAATCATACAACAAAATCATCGGATCTAGCAACATTCCTCAGTCCTACTAATCTACATGAGACCTCCCGCAATTCAGTTATACAAAAGTTACAGAAGCTTAAAGGCTAAAGATATCACTTGAGGGTCACCTCAAGATTTAATCCCAATCCCAGCCCATGTGATATTTTAGATTTGAGGCCTCACAAATCACAGAATCAGAATTTCAGCTTTGGAAGCAGGGTGTGCTGGTAAAATGTTTAACAACCAGATCTTCAAAAAAAATGCACAATATACTTTTAAGTTTAATTTGCATTATTAAAATTTTCTCTATCATGTTCTTAAGTATAGAGTAAACAATCAAAAAGACTACAAATAAAATTTTAATTTGTAACATTTTCCAATTTCTAAGACACAAATGCTCACACAGAAAATTTAACAATTGGCATTTGAGAGCTGGTGCAAGCTGTCTCCAGCACACCCCTCGTTGGAAGTGACCCCAGTGGACATCAAGTCCAAATTATACATGAAAAAGAATTCTTTCTATAGTATAACCAACAAATGATCTTCTAGCCTTTGCTTGAAGACTTCCATTGAGCAAAAGCCCTTGACCTTCTGAGGCAGCTCATTCTATTTTGGGACATCTCCAATTCTTAGGAATTTTTTCATGACATCTAGCTCTTCAAAAATTCTACCCAGGGGCAGCCAGGTGGTGCAGTGGATGGAGCACCGGCCCTGGAGTCAGGAGGACCTGAGTTCAAATCCGTTTTCAGACCAGACACTTGACACTTTCTAGCTCTGTGACCCTAAGCAAGTCACTTAATCCCATTTGCCAAAAAAACCCCAAAAAACAAACTTTTGCCCATTGCTCTTACTTGCACTCTCTCTAGCCAAGTAAAGTAAGTTGAATTCCACCATCATGACAGCTTTCCAAATGTTTCTTCAGAATAAATATCCTCCAATCCCTTGAACTATCCCTTCATATGGTATGAACTCAAGGCCTTCATTGTCCTGATTGAATTGCTGCATGCTCACCAACTTTTCGATGTTCTTCCTAAAATATAGTTCCCCAAACTGGATACAATACTCCATGTGTGGGCTGACCAGGCATCTTCTCATTTTGGGAAATTATGTCTGTCAGTATAGCTAAAAATCACATCAGCTTTCCAGGATGCCATATCCCTCTTCTTCTGAAAAACACTGGTCAGGTGCCAAGGAAGGAATTTGTCCTGGGTTGTTTATCCAGGAAGTTTAGTGGGATGAGAATAAACCCAATCAGACTCATCTAGAAGACAAAATAAACAAATAAATTGAAGTGGAGAGATCTATGGAAGATGCCCACTATTTTCACTAAGTCTGTAACTGGTTAACTTAAGAGAGAACATTTATATAGTGCTTTAAGGTTTACAAAATGCTTTATATACGTTATCTCATTTTGCTCAAAGGGCTCACAGCTGGTTCTCAAATCAATCCACCTTGACTCAGAGTTAACCTCAACCAACCCAGATCTGCACCATGACTTCTTTACTTCTACAATCCTGGTTGACGTTGTGAAAATATAAGGGGTTATCTCATACCAGTTCCACCAATATCCTGGCCCACAAAAGGGTCATATAGTAAAACAAGACTAGAGAAATAGGTTGGAGCCAAATTGTGTAGACCTTAAATGCCAGGCTGAGCCCTTTGCATTTTATCCTACACTTGCTGAAAGTTTTTAAAAGGATGAATTACTTAATCAGACCTATACATTATAAAGATTATTATGATGTCTGAGTCAAGAATATATTAAAATGTGAAGGAATTAAATGCTGAGAGACCAATTTAAGAGGTTATTATAATAGTACAGGTTGGAGGAAATAAAGGCTAAACAAAGGTGACGACAATGTGAGTGGAGAAGATACACATGTGAGAAATATTGTGGAGGTAGAATAGAAAAGATTAAACAACTGTGATTTGAATACAGAGGGTGAAGGAGAAAAAAAATCAATGATGCCTGAGATTTCAAGATTATAATGGCAGCATCAGCACAAAAAGAAGATGAAAGGAGGGGCAGGTTTTTAATGAGGGATGAATAATAAGATGTTAAATTTAGGTGTATTGAATTTGAGGTACTGGTGAGCTATACAGACAAATAGAAAGATCTATTTGGCAATTGAAAAAGCAGGCCTAGAGGCAGCTAGGTGGCACAGTGGATAGGGCACCAGCCCTGGAGTCAGGAGGACCTGAGTTCAAATCTGGCCTCAGACACTTGACACTTACTAGCTGTGTGACCCTGGGCAAGTCACTTAACCTCATTGACTAGCAAAAAAAGAAAAGAAGAAGAAAAAAGAAAAAGCAGGCCTGGAGGTAGAGGAGAGATATAGGCTGGATATATAGATTTGGAAGTTATCTGCTTAGAAATCATGAAAGCCATGGGAATAGATGGGATTGTTAAGGAAGGGATTTTAGGGAAAGAAGAGAGCAAAGGATGGAGATTCCCGTGCACTTACATTCAAGAGTGAGGTATGAAGATGATCAGAGAAGGACCTGATAAGGAGAGGTCAGATAACTAGGAAAAGAATCAAAAGAGTCTCGGAAGAAAAGTGAGAAGGTATCTTGAAGAGAATGAGGGTGTGGTCAACAGGGTCGAGTAATTTAGAATGAGTACTGAGGAAAGGCCATTGATTTGGTAATTAAAAGGTCTTTGGAAATCTTCCAGGGAATATCTTCCGGGGATTGCTGAAAGACTGGATAGTAATCCATACTGAGAGGACCAAGGATGTAGTGAAGTACAGACTAAACCACCAGGTAGCACTGATAGCCACCTACCTAATCCTACTCTCCTACAAAGTCCCTCACACACCTTGACAGTTTGTTTACATCCTGCTGGCAGAAGCTCTGAAGGTTTCTCTGGTTCTCAGAGAATCAGTGAGACCTTCTATTCCTAAACTTCTCCTCTTTATATGGAACAGTGCCAACCTTTGTCAAGGGGCATGTGGATTTGTGGACTTTCTCCATCATAAATTAGCCCTAAGCCCCTACACACTGGACAATCTTCTTTCTGATATGTATATGTACATACATATATATACACAAACACATATACATTTATATACATTATATATATGATAATTATCAATTCTACCATCTTATCAGTTATCAAACACTTTCTAATCTAATGCCACAATATCTCTTATATATGCACCTTCTTCTCCTATCACATTTTCACCTTCTTGGTATCTTCTCAGTAAGGTAGGTGATATGATTTGCTGAGAGGTGTAGTAGTGATAGAGTTGGGTGCTTGAAAATATAGGAGGTATGGAAGAGCAGTGAACAGCATGAAAATGTCGGAGATGAATAGGATTGCTCTACAACAATGAGGGTCCCTTGAAGTTCAAAAGAATGAATCTGTTCCCAGATCATCAAATCCAGTCAGCGTGGTTTGGGGACTTTGTCCAACAATACTTAACAGGTCAGCAATAGCTGAGGAGATGGCAAATAAGGACCGGGGGGAGGGGGAAGAGAATAATACAAATAATGCAGTTTAGCAGGGTGGGAGTAGCAGAAGGACAAGAGACAGGAGGCTAAAGGTTGGAGGAAAGTAAACTGCTGAAATGTCTAATTACAAAGCCAAGTCTATAGGGAGAGAATAGGCAGTTAGGTGGCACAGTGGATAAAATGCCCGGCCTGGAATCAGGAAGATTCATCTTCCTGAGTTCAGATCTGGCTTCAGACACTTACTAGCTGTGTGACCTTGGACAAGTCACTTAACCCTGTTTACCTCAGTTTCCTCATCTATAAAAACATTCTAGTGAAGGAAATAGCAAACTGCTCCAGTATCTTTGCCAAGAAAACCACAAATGGGGTCACAAAGAATTGGACACAACTGAACAACTAATAGGGAGAGAAAAGAAGTAAAAATGAGGGTAGGGAAGAAGGGAAGGAATTGAGGGACCAGATATCATAATATGGGTAAAAAAGTGGGTTCAGGAATAGTGAGGCTGTGGGAAAGGTGGAAGAATAGGGATTGTAATAAGAGAAGAGAATTTTAGAGTTCAAGATGGTTTCAGGCAATGTCAAAGGCTTAAAATGTGACCACTTCTGGACAGCTAAGATAGAGTAGGAACGGACATCAAGGGAGTTGATGAGGTTTGTGATAAATAGTATAGATTATGGGGCAGCTAGGTGGCTTAGTGGATAAAGCATCGGCTCTGGAGTCAGGCAGAACTGAGTTCAAATCCAACCTCAGATACTTAACACTAGCTGTTTGACCCGAGGCAAGTCACTTAACCCCAATTGCCTCAACTAAAAATTAAAAAAATAAATAAATAGTATAGATTATCAGAAAGGTCATCAACATGAATGTTGAAGTCAAGATGAAAGAGTGGTGAAGAAGACAGTACACCAAATGTTCAAGTCTTTGGTTAATGTGGAAGCTTTTGGAAGGTCAGTATATGGAGGAGAAAATGATAGGTACAATTGGCTACTGAGCTCAGAGGTAAGACTGAAACTGGGGAAGATAGAAGTTGTGAAATGACAAAGGCAAATAAATACACACACAATAGTTGATAAATGCTGAATTGAATTGATCTCTAAAAATAGCACAGTGCCTTGTCCATTGTAAGCACTAAATCAGTATTTTATTTAAACTGAATTGAGCAGAGGGCTTACTGGCAAGTGCTCTGCTGTCTGATTATGTCTGTTCCACCTCTCAAGATTTCACAAGGCTTGAATTTCTAAAGCTTAATGATTCAGCAATATAGGCTAAGTACCTAGTACCTAATGTATATAGAGTCCTATACTGGCAGATATGAAGTAGGTGAGGGTCAAAGGACAGAGCCAGCTCTGGAGAAATTGGTGCAGTTAGCAAAGTTTATTTTTTAGCACTTCTACTTTCCCCCTTTATCCTCCCCACACCACACCACCCTCACCTTTCTTGAAGTCCTATGTACCCAGAGCTTTCCTTTTGCAGAGGAATGAATGAAATCTAGCTTTCTTTCTCAATTGTTTTACAGCAAGTTGGGCAGTAAAGGCTGTACTGCATGATAGTGCTGGCTGGCAGAGGAACCCAAAATGAAATACAGAGATGATAATCATTCTGGAGAGGTAGAGAGAAGTATACCTTGTAGTAAGAGGAAGTTTTAGTACCTCATTAAAAGAGTAGGAATAAGTTTGTCAGTTTGGTATAACTGATAACAGTAAGAATATGTTTTATTAATTTAAGAAGATGCTTTTTCAATAGCATAACTGATTCCATTTTGTTTTAAACCTCCATTTTGTGATTGACCTGTCTTGAGTAAGTTGTTTTCTACAAGTTGTTTTTCAACAATAAGATAAGCAATTGTGTGGTAATATAGTCAATATGTGTGAGTGTTCTTAAAAACAATTGATAAGCTCCAATGAGAAAATATTGTAAACATCGTTATCAGTAATTTGAAGTAAACTACCAATCAAATTTTGTGGTAAACAACTTTAAATAAAAGCATGAAAAAAATCCATCTGAGATCCTAGTCATCAGCCTCTTCCTAACTGGGACTTCTGGACCTTTGAAACTGGAACAGGGCAGTGTGGCTCCAGGGAAGTGCTGATTGGTTGAAAGATTGGGAGACTTGGAAGAAGATTGCCCTTGAGGGTGGTCTAGGGCCTTCAGCTAGGCAGAAAGGACCTCTCATCTAGTCTGGTAAGAAAGAAGTCTCTTGGAACCTCTAAAATGTCAGGGTGGTGGGGGTCTGTTTTTAGAGGGTATTGTTTGCCACTTTGATTACTGAAGTTTGATTGCAGGCATTGAGAAGTGTGATTCTAATTAGTATTCCAGTCATACTAGTCAGCATGTATAACAGGGTAAATTGGATAAGCACCATGGTATGTTAAAACAGGGGACCTCGGGTGAAGCTACAGGTCCAACCAATTCATGAACTAAAACTGGAGAGATGAGTAAATCAAAGAGAGCACCAGCCAGCACAATTATTGAAAATCTCATGAATCTCCAAAGAAAGAGTATGCAACAAAAGACTGAAGGAGATTAAATGTATCTGTTTGACCCCAGAAGGAAAAACCAGGAAAAATTGATAAATAAGAGTTATGATAAGAAGCTACATTGGACATAATACATTTTCTTAGCATGGGCCATTTTAGGATGGCAGCAGAATGTGGTAGAAAGAACATGAGAATTGGGAGTAAAGAAACATGCTATACCCCCAGAACTATCACTAATTGTGTGAGTGACCTTGGACAAATCATTTTACCTTTCTTGGCCCCAGTTTTCTTATCTGTAAGACTGAAGGAGTTAAACTAGATGGCATGAAAGGTCCCTTCTAGCTCTGATATTCTGATTCTATTATTCTTTTGTGAAATGCATATGACAATGGTAATTGTTGTCAGCTAATATCATCTGAGGAATACAAAGCACTTACATTGGAGCTTAGAAGTTAATAGCTTAGCATCTATGTAGACAGAGCTTGCTCAGTGTCTGGAAAGCTAGAGATAAAAACTTTGTTCCTGGCTGCTAGCAACCTTGTACTTGATGCCAGCAATTAGGGTTGTCAATATTTCCTACCAGAAATTCCTGCTATTTCATCAAGTCTGATTGGGGAAGGACATCTGATTCACCAGGGCCTGGGGTTATGCATCCGAAATAGAAAGTGTGTGGAGGCTGGGAGTCTGAGTCTAAGTGATGACTAATGTACCATCACTCCCATATTTTCAATATTTTTGAAGCAGGAGTAAAGGAAGATGAGAGCAACTTTGATAGAATGACCTAATTTGTGGGAAGGATAGAGACAAATTATTGTTCCTTAAATACTTTTCCCTACAAGATCCTGGGCACCAGAATTAGGGTAGGAAGGGGGAATTTGTCTGTGGTATCACTGATGTTTTAAAAGAAACTCCTCTACCAATGTTAATAGGTGGGTTTTCTACAATTTATAGGGTTAGAACAATGGTTCTCAAAAGATGTGCTGCTTGTTTCTCTAAGTATGCCATGAATTGTGTGAAATTTACACTTAGAATAGTGTGAGCATGTGATAGCCTCCTGACTCCCCATAAGTGTTCAAATTCTTCTTGGCAAAGTTCCATAAGTTAAAAAAAAGATTGACAATCACCATCTCAGAGAGTTACCGAGGGGCACTAAGAGGTTAAGTACTTTGCCCAGCATGAATTAGAAGCAACATCTGAATCCAGGTCTTCAGGGCTCTATAAGGCAGGCTTGCTGTCCACTAAGTCATGTTGTTGTCTCTTGTATTCTCTTTAAATTCCTAAAAATGGGATGATTCCCTTCCCCACCCCTCAGAGAATAACAATACTGTAGTAATAATAAAAAATAATAACATTTTTGTATGCCACCTACTATGTGTTAGGTACTATGCTAGGTACTTTACAAATATCTCATTTGATTCTCACAACAACCCTGGGAGGTAGATGCTATTATTATTCTCATTTTACAGATGAATAAATAATAATTTTAAATATATCCTTTTTCCCAGGGTCCTCAGAGAAAAAAAAGAAAAAGAGAATTTCAGACAAGATAGAAGGGGTTTGAGGTGTAGAGGAAAAGAGGTGGATCTTGGCTGATGGTTTCTATTTTCTTATTAAAATAGGAGGAAAGATCTTGCACTATGAGTATGGTGGGAGGAGAACTGTAAAAAGAGCTTGAAGAGAGAAGAGAATGTTTGGAATAGCCACTGGAGTGTGTGAAAGAAAATAAATGAGAAGAGATGAGTAATGCTGGATAGATGAATAAATCAAAGAGAGTACCAGCCAGTACAATTACTGAAAATACCATAGATCTCCAAAAAGAAAGAACAACTCCATAGCAACTGTAACAAGAGACCCAAGGAGAGTAAACATATCTTCTTGACCCCAGAAAGATAGGAGGATTGTCATGCAATAGTTTGATATTAGGTAACATAAAGTTGTAGTGGACCCCACCGGCAAGGTTGCTTGATTCTCTAGAAGCATTCTCTAACACATGAGTAAGAGTGGAGAAGGTGGACAGTGGAAGTAATCCAGAGACAGAATTTGGTAACGTATGATTGGTGAGAGGACAAGAGAATAAGGAATTAAGAATAGAAGATAAAGTTATTTGAATTGGCCAACCATAGGGTAAAGACCTTGAAGGAAGAAAGTGAGGCCAGAGCAGGGGTATAGACTAAGAGCAGAAGGACTAGAATTTATAGTAAGGATGAAGAATAGGTTTAGGAGAAACATGGCAAGGGGAGAGATAAAAGGATAGATGGCCAAGCTCAGAGAGGATTTTTGGAGATCTAGAACTCCAAAAACTCTAAACATTATGAATGATGGGCACAGTTGACAGTGGTATCACAGGCATAAGCATCCAAATGAGTGGCTAAGGTAGAGTCAAAAATTAGGTCATGAGAATGAGACTCATGTACTGGGAGGTCAGGATATTTAAGGAAACATATATACATACATATATATGTATATATATAGAAGTCCCCCATGAGCCCTAGAGTTAGGGTGAAGAGGAAGATGATGAACCAGGTAGCGAATTCCTTAAGAAAGGAAATGAAGAATGACCTGAAGGCTAGTGGATGATTGAGTCAAGGATTTGAATCATGTGCTATAGATAGATTCAGACAAATCTCAAAGGAAGAATAGTTGCTGAGTGCAAGTGGCAAAGTCATAGTGTGAAAGTCACAGGGAGGAGGAAGGATTATTCCTACTCTTCCTCTTGGCTCAGCGTTTTGGAAGGCATTAGAGAATAAACACTCGGTACTGGAGAAGGTAGTTCCTTTTGGAGGGATATGGGCCTTGTCAGCATAAGAAAATGGGAAGAGTTTAAATTGAGGTGATCCAATTTGGAAGGGAGTCTTATTAACAATAAAGTGGTTTCAGGCAACACAACAGAATGGAAGGATAAAGAATCAATATGACTGCACTGGGGTGGAGGGGAGTCAGGGGATATGGGGAGAGGACTAAATTAGGGATGACAGGATGGTGAAAGGTAGGAGAAGAAAAGGATTTGATTCTCAGGCAATGTCAACTTTGCAGGTGGGCAGCAGCTGGGAGTTTGCCTTCCGTAGCTTGGTAGAAAAACCAGTTGATGAAGGGCCCCATCCTTCAGAGTCTTTTAATGACTAAGTTTGGAGTATGAGGTCATCGTGTTTCAAATTCCACAGCTAGTCCCTCCAAACACATCAGGCATCAGGTTGAGGTGGCAAGGAGCTCTGCCTGGGCACTTGGATCATTAAATAACTGGTGTTCTAGTATCCCACTAAGAGTGAACTCACATCCTACACAATCCCAGTAGCCTCATTACAAGTTAGTGGAGACTGACACATACCTACATTCCTTCCAAGAACCAATGATTATCAGATTCTTCAGACATAGGTTGCATGCCCTATTGAATTCCACAGGGTCAGTTAAAAGTAAAAAGTTGACATCATGACACATCTCTTCATAAGCGCAGAAGTCCATGTGCCATAAAGATGTTGTTCACTCATTTTTCAGTGGTGTCTGATTCTTTATGACCCCTTTTTGATGGTATCTTGGATAATGGACACAAAGATACTGGAGTGATTTCTCATTTCCTTCTCCATCATTTTACAAATGAGGAAACTGAGGCAAACAAGATTAAGTGACTTGCCCAGGGTTACACAGCTAGGAAGTGTCTGAGGCCAGATTTGAACTCAGGTCTTCTTGACTCTAGGCCCAGCACTCTATCTACTTTGTCACCTAGCTGCCCCATACCCAATGCCAAGTGCTAGGATTTCCTAAGACTTCATGATCTAGGGGTTCTGTTACTGAGCAAGAGAAACTGGAGCATAAAATATGAAGGACTTTAGCCCTGCCATACCAATTCTAGTTTGTTGAGTTTTTTAATTTGGGGTAGGAGGGGAGAAGAATAAAATAAAATTTAATTTTTTTTCAATTAACAAAATTTTTTCCCAAAACAAAAAGTGAGCCCTCATAGCAAATATGCATAGTCAAATACGACAAATCCCCCAAATTAGGCAAGTCCAAAAATACGTGTCTCAATCTGTACCCTGAGTCCATCACTTCTTGGTCAGGAGGTAGGTAGCATGTTTCATTATGGTTCCTCAGGATTATTGTTGGTCATTGTGTTAACCAGAGTTCTTTCATAGTTGTTTTGTCTTTACAAGGTTGATGTTATTATAGAAATTGTTCAAGTTCTGCTTATTTCATTCAGTTATCAGACCATGTAAATCTTCCTATATTTCCCTGAAACCATCTTTCATTAATCCATTACATTTCACTTACCATAATTTTCTCAGCCACTCTCCAATTGCTAGTCGTATCCTTAGTTTAAAACTTCGAATAACAAACCTTGGGAATTCTTTCCATTGGACTTGTACTCCTTTAGCTCTAAAGTATGGTTCTCATGCTCTTTAAGGATTTGTGACCTTTCTGTGGTAAAGGAATGAATCCATTAATTTGTATAGCCACACCAGCAAATTTGATCTTGCTAGCTTGGCACTGTGATATATAAAAAGCTTGAGAGATATAACTTCTGAGTAATTAATCATTTTATTAATTATGCTAGCAGATAATTAATAAAAGGTGTCAGTGCCACTCACAAAAGCCAAAGACCCCTCATGGAACCCACTTAATGCTTATATGCCCTTGGAAGACTGGATGTTCCTGAGGGTGGCAATCAAGTCTGATTGGTTAACAATTTTTTTTATTAATTTATTTTTAGTTTTCAACATTCACTTCCATAAGCTTTTGAGTTTTAAATTTTTCTCCCCCTCCCTCCGCACTTCCCTTACCAAGATGGTGTGCAATCTGATATAGACTCTATATATGCATTTCTTTCACATTAGTCATGTTGTAAGGAAGAATTAGAGATAATAAAAGGAACCACAAGAAAGAGGAAACAAAACAAAACAGAAGGATAAAAAAGAGCACATAGTATGCTTTGATCTGCATTCAAACTCTATAGTTCTTTCTCTGGATGTGGAAAGTATTTTCCATCATGAGACTTTTGGAGACGTCTTAGATCCTTACATTGCTGAGAAGAGCTAAGTCTATCCAAGTTAGTCATCGCACAACGTAGCTGTTACTGTGTACAATGTTCTCTTGGTTCTGCTCACTTCACTCAGCATCAGACCACACAAGTCTTTCCAGGTTTTTCTGAAATCTACCTGTTCATCATTTCTTATACTACTACAGTATTCCATTACATTCATATACCATAACTTGTTCAGCCATTCCCCAATTGATGGGCATCCCCTCAATTTCCAATTCTTTGCCACCACAAAAAGAGCTGCTGTAAATATTTTTGTACATGTGGGTCCTTTTTCCATTTGTATGATCTCTTTGGGATACAACCCTAGAAATGCTGTTGCTGGGTCAAAGGGTATGCACATTTTTATAGCCTTTTGGGCATAGTTCCAAATTGCTCTCCAAAATGGTTGGATCATTTCATAACTCCACCAACAATGCATTAGTGTTCCAATTTTCCCACATCTTCTCCAACATTTGTCGTTTTCCTGTTTTGTCATGTTGGCCAATCTGATAGGTGTGATGTGGTACCTCAGAGTTGTTTTGATTTGCATTTCTCTAATCAGTAGTGATTTAGAACATTTTTTTGTTTGACTATAGATGGCTTTAATTTCTTCGTCTGAAAACTGCCTATTCATATCCTTTGACCATTTACCAATTGGGGAATGACTTGTATTCTTATAAATTTGACTTAGTTCTCTATATATTTTAGAAATGAGGCCTTTATCAGAGACATTGGTTGTAAAAATTCTTTTCCAGTTTTCTGCTCCCCTCCTAATCTTGGTTGCATTGGCTTTGTTTGTGCAAAAATTTTTCAATTTAATGTAATCAAAATTATCCATTTTGTATTTCATAATGTTCTCTATCTCCTGTTTGGTCATAAATTCTTCTGTTCTCTGTAAATCTGACAGGTAAACTATTCCTTGCTCTCCCAGTTTGCTTATAGTATCAACCTTTATATTTAAATTGTGAACCCATTTTGACTTTATTTTGGTATATGGTGTAAGATTTTGGTCTATATCTAGTTTCTGCCATACTCTTTTCTAGTTTCCCCAGCAGTTTTTGTCAAGTAATGAGTTCTTATCCCAGAAGCTGGAGTCTTTGGGTTTATCAAATAGTAGATTACTATAGTCATTGACTACTGTGTCTTTGATTCCATTGATCCACCTAACCTATTTCATTGATCCACCACTCTATTTCTTTACCAGTATCAAGTAATTTTGATAATTGCTGCTTTATAATATAATTTAAGATCTGGAATGACTAGGCCACCTTCCCTAGCATTTCTTTTCATTCGTTCCCTTGTTATTCTGGACCTTTTGTTTTTCCAAATGAATCTTGTTATTACTTTTTCTAGCTCTATAAAATAATTTTTTGGTAGTTTGATTGGAATGGCACTGTTTATTATATTAGCTCAGCCTACCCATGAGCAACTGATGTTTTTCCAATTATTTAGATCTGGCTTTATTTGTGTGAGAAGTATTTTGTAATTGTGTTCATACAGTTCCTGGGTTTGTTTCAGCAGGTAGACTCCTAAATATTTCATGATGTCTACAGTAACTTTAAATAGAATTTCTCTTTCTATCTCTTGCTGTTGGGCTTTGTTGGTAATATATAGAAATGCCAATGATTTTTGTGGGTTATTTTATATCCTACAACTTTGCTAAAGTTGTTTATTATTTCAAGTGGTTTTTTACTTGATTCTCTAGGATTCTCTAAGTATATCATATCATCTGCAATGAGTGATAGCTTTGTTTCTTCTTTGCCTATTCTAATACTTTCAATTTCTTTTTCTTCTTTATTGCTTAAGTTAACGTTTCTAGTACCATATTGAACAACGGTGGTGATAGTGGACATCCTTGTTTCACCTCTGATCTTATTGGAAATGCTTCTAGCTTATCCTCATTACATATGATGGTTGCTGAAGGTTTTAGGTAGATACCATTTATCATTTTAAGGAAGACTCCATTTATTCCTATGCTCTCTAGTGTTTTTGATAGGAATAGGTGTTGTATTTTGTCAGGCTTTTTCTGCATCTATTGAGATAATCATGTGGTTTCTGTTTTGGTTAACAATTAATAAGAAAGATGAATATTATAATAAGTGGTGGACTCATTCTAATGAGGGACTAGGGGATTTGACTTTGATCACTCTCTGTTCCCAGACTACTCCCAGCCACTGGCAATCTAGGCAAAGGATCTACCCACCCACCCAAGCCTGAGTAGAACACAAAAGGTTTCCCTACTTGGGTGGGGTCTGAACAAGATTGAGGAGAAAGTTAATCCAATCTCATTATCAGCAATGTGCTTTAGATGCTGACTTAACCCTGTAGAGAATGAGGAGATAGGAAGGGGATCTCCCCAATAATTGGTTATTTAATAATAATTTCTCTCAGCAGTTTGACTCTAATGAATTACTAGGGGTTCTTAGAAGATCCAAAAGGATATTCAAACGAATAATAATTCAAACAAAAACTACTAAGAGTAAGGGATTTGGAGGAGGAAGAAAGAGGGAGGAAGAAATGCAAATCCAAGTGCAAGCTATCTTTTTATAATCTAGCCCGTTGTGATGGTAGGAGCCTGTTTTCCAAACAGATCGTTAGGTTCAGATCAGAAATGTTAAGACAGTAATGAACAAGTAACTGGTTACAAGTTAGTTTATGAACTTTGACTATGAAATATGCATTTCTTTTATACCTAGGACTGTTGCATGGTCTGGACACATAGTGAGATGGGGTGAGATGTGAAACAAAGATGAATGGGAGCCAGTGGTAACTTAGTACAACAACTTTTTATCTATGATGAGTTATTGAAATAGAGGATATCAAAGGTTAATATGGAGGCTGAGAGATGTTAAATGTTTCTATGCAAAGCCTCTTGAGGACCCTTTGCAGGAGAAACAAGGACTAGAAATGATCATTCCAGTGTGCATTCCGTTTGATAGAAGCAAACCAATGAAACCAGATGGTCTTGGAGTTTGAACTCTCCTCCAGGTTTGGCCTGTTATCCTACACAAGTCACTCATTAAATTCTCCTTCTCCCTCCCTTGTGAAAGAGAAGGAGAAATATTTCACTCAGACATTAGAAAAGACTTCCTGACTATAGGAGAAATTTGAATGATCTCTACAGTTTTTGTACAGACCAGTTTTATGTACAATCCCTGAGGTGCCTCCAGGGTATTATAGGATCATACATTTAAAGCCAAAAGGAACCCTAAAGCCATCTAATCCAATCCCTTCATTTTTTACAGGTGAGGAAACTGAGGTCCAGCCCAGCTAAGTGATTTATTTGCCCGAGGTCATGCAAGTAGTAAGTAGGAAAGCCAGAATTGAATCCAGGTTATCTGACTCCATTTTTACCATCTTTTCCACCGTGCCAGCTTCCATCTGGGTATGGGTTCATTTTGAGAACCATAGGATTTTAGAGGTAGAAGACAACACATTGGAGTCATTTGTCAAGTGAAGCTATGTTAAGTCTCCAGAAGGTTTATATAAAAATGTAAACATCTAGTTTTTTTTGGAGTAGTACTTCCTAGAAACAGGGAGATGAACTGCAGAACTCCCCATCATCCCTTACCTCACAAAAATTTTAAACTTGTCCAAAGGTGGAAGGTGTCATAATTCATAAAACATGAAAGCTGGTATCAAGACTTTCTTCCTTTGGTGATCTGGCCAAGAAGGCTTTGGAAGTAGAAACAGTGTCAATGCTTTTGTTTTTTTCTCTCCTAGTGATGACAAATACCAGTGTCTGCCTGGCAAGACTAGCTTATGGCTTCATTCCCAGAAGTCTCCAGCTGATGTCAGAGCCTCATGTAATCTAATCGCCCCACATCCTGAATAGGTTACATCATTTCAGGGTGTGCTTTTCCCCAATGCTAGCCTTGTTGTTGTTGCCGCTCTTGCCTCCAAATGTGCAGTTTGTGAGCAAGCAATTTTGGTACAAGTCAAAATCTAAGGGTTTAAGAGCAGCTAGGTGGTGTGGTGGATAGAGCACTGGCTCTGGATTCAGGAGGACCTGAGTTCAAATCTAGCCTCAGACCAAACACTTGACACTTACTAGCTGTGTGACCCTGGGCAAGTCACTTAACCCCATTGCCTAGCCAAAAAAAAAAAAAAGCTAAGGGTTTAGTAGACGGACAATAGTGGAAGCTAGGGGCTTCTTCACTCCTACAAGAAAAAATGGCCTTGATTTCCAACACTATCAGGGTAGGGAACCCTTGTCCTCGAGGCTACAGGTTCCCACCCCTGCTATTAGGCACCTATCACACAGTAGTTAGGAGAGGATGGGAAAAAGAGTGCTTTTTTTTTTTCCTGATACCAGGGTTAAAACTGTCGTAAGTCACATTTTTACAGTGCTTTAAGACTTGCGAAGTTCTTTCTTCACAATAACCCTGTAAGGCAAATAGTATAATTATCATTATCCCCATTTCATTAGAAGAACAGACTGAGGCTCTGACAATTTAAGTGGTTTGCCCATGGTAACAGAATTGGTAAATATCTAAGGAAGGATTCAAACCCAGGCCTCCTAATCCCACATCCAACACTTGATACACTGCTGTAATGCAAATGGTTGTCTTCTTTAATCACTCACTATGTAATGAAATACAATTTATTCTAGATTATAATGGCTGTAATTAAAAGAACCCCGAGTTAGAGTCAGGAGGCCTGGCTTCTAGGCCTGATCCTATCAGTTATGGTAAAACAGAAAAGAAGGTAGTAGGGCTAGAACTTTTTTGTTTGTTTGTTTGCTAGGCAGTGGGGTTAAGTGGCTTGCCCAGGGTCACACAGCTAGTAAGTGTTATGTGTCTGAGACTGGATTTGAACTCAGGTCCTCCTGAATCCAGGACTGATGCACCATCCACTGGGCCACCTAGCTACCCCAGAAAAGGGATAAGCGTTTATTGAGTGCCTACTATGTGCCAAGCATTTTGCTAAGCGCTTCATAAATATTATTTCATTTGATCCTTACAACAATACTGCTAGGTAAGTGCTATTATTATCATGCCCTTTTTACAGTTGAGGAAACTGAAGCAATCAGAGGTTAAGTGACTTGCAAGGGGTCACACAACTAGTTAAGTGTCTAAGGTCAAATTTGAATTCAGATCTACCTGACTCCAGGCCCAGCACTCTATCCATTGAATTAGCTAGCTGCCTCCAGTTATGGTCTATATGATTTTGGGTGATTCAGTGTTTCCTTGTATATAAAATGGGGTGGAGGAGGGGGAGAATAATAGCTTACTTACCTAGCTTACAGCTTGTGGAAGAAAAGTACCTTATAAACTGTAAAGAACTATGTAAACAGGAATCATAGTTATGATCCATCTTGGTGTTCTAGATGAGGTATAGTTATGTGCGGAGGTCTCAGCTTTGGGTCTCATTTGTAAAGTCTGTGCTTTGGGTCTGTCAGATTTGGCAAAGCTTTCAGTGGACAGTCAGTGTTGTTTGACAGAAGGAAATAAGAATCTGGAAACTCACTAACTGTGAGATTTTACGTGAACAGCGTTCAGAAGGGCAAAATATGGGGAAAGGGCCCATTTTGAAGAAGGCTGTCCTTGAATGTAAAGCAATCCACAATCATCCAAAAACAATTATAGAGGCAAGTCTTTTAAGAGAAACAACGATCACATAATGCATTTCAAAGTCAAGTACCTTTTGGAATTTGCTTTGTCACTGCTGCCCTCCATTCTCAGTCATGTATAAGCTGGAAAGGAAAAGGACTTATTGTAGTTCAGCCCTCTTATTTTACTGCTCAGGAAAATGAGACCCAAAGAGATTAAATGACTTGTCCAAGGTTATTTTTTTGTTTGTTTGGTTGTTTCAGTTGCGTCCATTTCTTTGTGACCCCCTTTTAGAATTTTCTTGGCAGAGAAACTGGAGTGGTTTGCCATTTCCTTCTCCACATCATTTTACAGATGAGGAAACTGAGGCAAACAAGGTTAAGTGATTTGCCGAGGATCACACAGCTAAGTATCTGAAGTCATATTTGAACTTGGGTCTCCAGGGAAGGCACTCTATCATATCCACTGAGCCATCTAGCTACCATCCAAAGTTATACAGCTAAGCAACTAATGGAGTCAGGACTAGAACACTCTTTTCAGTAGGTAACATAATACATAGTGATAGATCTGGAATCAAGAAGACCCAAGTTCAAATCCTGCCTCAGATCCATTTTAGCTGAGTGACCCGAGGACGGAAACTTAATCTCTTCTTATCTGTAAAATAGGGGTGATAATAGTACCTACCTGACAGGATTTTTGTGAGGATCAAATGAGCCAATATATGTAAGATGTAAGGCACAACATAAATGTTAACCATTAATAATTGATAATATGCCTATTGTAACAGACATAATCTAGAGGCCGCTGCATTTGATAACAAAAAGATGAAGTGAATATATAGCTCTGCGTTACAAGGGTATTAGCCTAGATGTCTATGGAAACTCCCATCAAAGTCAAAGTGATCATTGTTCATTCCAGGAACAGCTGATCTTCCAGTTATTACCCACTTGTCACATGGCTCAAGCAAAATGTTTCTCCCTTGGCCTAAGTTGCCCAGGGCCTGTGCTTTTCTGGCATAGTCCCTAAGGACACAAGTTTGCTTCTTTGCCTCCAGGAGACATCAGACTTCAGTGGAAAGCTGGACTTAGAGCCTTTGTTAATCAATGCCTTTCAGCTCATTATTTCCATTTTCCTAACAGCTGTCTCTGCTTACAAAGGAGAGTCCATAATTAAAGTGCACTTTCATTTTTCGAACAGATGACTTTTCCAATGATGTACACATCCCTACGTAATAATAACTAGCACTTATATAGCGCTATAAGGTTTGCAGAGCTTTTTATAAATATTATCTCATTTGATCCTCGCAACGATCCTGGGAGCTGGCTACTATTATGATATCCATTTTATAGGTGAGGAAACTGAGGCAGACAGCAGTTAAGAGACTTGCCCATAGTCACACAGCTAATATCTGAGGTTGGATTTGAGCTCAGGTCTTCCTGACTGCAGGTCTAGCACTCTATCTACTGCACCTCTTAGCTAAATAACCTCAGAATGAAGCAATATGTTATATTGTATAGCACATTGGTCATGGAGTAGACAACCTGAGCTCTAATTGTGATGTTTAAAAAGTTCAAGAGGCATAATTTCTGGGTAATTAATCATATTATTAACAATACCAGCATATTACCAATAAAATGGGTCAGTGACACTCTCAAATGCCAAAGATAAATGAAACATGGCAGTGGGCTCACAGTTTATATGCCCCTGGAAGAGTTGGTGTTCCTGAGGGTGACAATCAACTCTGATTGGTTAATAATTAATAAAAGAGAATGAATATTACAATGAGAGGTGGACCTATTCTAAAGAAGGGCTGAGAGATGTAACTTTGATTATGTCATTTACTTCTAAATTGCCCAGCCTTGGACAGCCTAATCAAAGAATTTAATCTCACCCATACCTGTGTAGAGCACAATGGGTTTCCCCACCTTAGATTAAATTCTATGTAAGGTTGGGTAGGGTCTGAACAAGATTGAGGAGAAAGTTAATTTAATCTCATTATTAGCAATGTCCTTCAGAGACTGAACAACCTATAGACTTCTGCAAAAATCCTGGTCCTAATTCAATAATTGATTATTAATATGAGGGAGAATAATCATTTCTCTCATAGTCCTATCTCTGATGTATCCTGAGTGACCCTGGGAAAGTTAGTTAGTCTCTCTGTGCCTCAGTTTCCTCATTTGTAAAATAGGGATACTTGTACTACCTGCCTCCTAGGACTGTTGTCCTAGGAAAGCATGCTGTAAACCTCAAGGCATGATATAAGCATGACCTATTTATTATTCAATAAATTAACCAGGAAGCATTTATTAAGCTCCTACTATGTGCCAGATACTGAGGATTCAGTTGATAAAAATGAAAGAGCTCCTGACCTCAAAGAGCATTATTTTTGCAATTTTGGCAGAATTTTGTTCAAGTTTCTGACACAAAGTATGTGAAAGATATGTTTAAATTCAACAGAGTAATTGATTCATGAAAGAGCTAGAAGGAGATCTGAGATCACCTAGTGAAATTCTAACCCCTTTGTTTTTGTAAATTGGGAAACTGAGGCCCAGAAAGATGCAATCACTTATACAGGGTCACAAGACACTTTCATATATGCTCTTCCTATCTTCCTTGTCAACTTCCTATGCACATCCAAACGTCCATTTCTTTCACTTTTTGCCTTATTTCCTAGCTTCATGCCTCATGTGTAGAAGGTATTTAATAAATGTTTGTTGAGATGAATTGAATTCATTGCCACAAAAAAAAAAAGATCAGGGCTCTACAAAGTTTCTTTTCTTACCCATTTATTTGTCAGCTGGTCTCAGCTACTGATCCTGCAACCAACTGATACATTGCTGTCACCTCAGGCTTCTGGTCTCCTAGCAACTCTTGGCTTTTACGTTCTGAGAGGGAGATGTGTCAGAGTAAACCTGAGCAACTGAGGTGAGGAAGGAAGATCTTTTCTTCCAAGACTCTGCAATAAAAAAATGTTGCTTCACAGTAATTAACATTTCAGAGGAAGGAATTCATTTTCCCTGGCATAACTAGGACTCAGCTGGAAGTATGACAAATAGTCTGACAAAGAAGGCAAGGCTGTGACCTCATGATGTATGAGATTTTTAATGGCAAGATATTAACACTTTTACAAATTAGTTGAACCTAAGTTAGGGCTGGTGTTTAGCTAAATAAGAGAAATTAATGAGGTTACAAGTTCTGTCTTTAATATGTAAAGATGGCTGTACTGACGCATTAGCAGCTTAACACACCTGAGTTACTCCTCCAATACCAATGATAGATTTGACAACCAGAGGTGTCAGACTCTTGGCCTGCAAAACTCAGATTAAAATGTAATTGGGAAATGTTTAAAAACTTAAATAAAAACACACTAGGACAGACAGCATTAATTTGTGGCTTTCTAAGTCAATGAGAGTCTGTAGGGATCAGTTTCTATTGGAGTTTGACAGTACTGTACTAAACCACATGTAGTCAAGGGCACATGTTTTTAAAATAGCCTCCTGAGTTCAGGGGTGCCTCCTGTTGGCTGTGAGACAAATCAGATCAAAGCTTACGTGGCCTATGTGCTTAGTCTCATTAGCACGGTGCTTTAATCTGAACCTTCTTGCATCACAGAATTTAGAGGTAGCATAGATCAGGAGTCAGAATACCTTGGTTCAAATCCTGCTTCTAACACTTATTAGCTGTGTGACTGTGGGCAAATTCCTTCACTTCTCTAACCCAGTTTCCACATCTATAAACAATATATAATGATAGCACCTACCTCCCAGGATTGTTGTGAAGATCAAAAGAGACTATGCAAAGCATTTTGCAAACCTTAAGGCATCATACAAATGTCATTTATTATTATTGTTATTATCATTATCTTTATCATGATGATGGTGGTGGTGTGATTCTTAAGCGTCATGTAATCCCACCCTCTGTTTTGATCAATGAGAAAACTGTGGCCCAAAATGATCAAGTAATTTAACAAGGATCATATGGCAAGTTAATGGTGGAGCTAAGGTTAGGAATCACATCTCCCCACCCTAATCCTGTTCTCCCAAACTGCCATCCATCTGAACACTAAGGTCTAGCTAGCATGGAAGTCTTACTATCTACCATGTTGCTGCCCTCTTTCCCCACCAGGAATAATAACCTTCTGGACCCCAGGCTCCGGAGATCCTCCCACTCCCTAACCCCAGAGAGATTAATTCACTCTCCTTCAGGACTACATGTTGGACCAGAGCTGTTCTGATGAGCAAGTAAGTAAAAATTCATGTCAGTCCATTATATGTAGCCAGGCATAGACAATGATTCACATTCTATTTAGCCATCCAACTCAGTTCCAGGTCCTACTCAAAGTAAGCATCTTGTACCTGCCTGCCTACCACATCTATAACACCTCCCCTCTTTTCTACCCATAGCTATTGTTCTAGGCACAACAATCAAATCAATACCATCATTGCTACTAGAGTGCCTGCCGTGAGGACAGGGCCTATTTCATTTTTTTTTTTTTGTTTGTATCACCAAAGCCTAACCTTTTTCCTGGTACATAATAATAATAAATAGCTCCCATTTATAGAACTCTTTAAGGTTTACAAAGCACATTAAATGTGATTTTATTTTATCCTTACCACAACCCTAGGAGGTGAGTACTATTATTATCCTCATTGTACAGATGAGGAAACTGAAGCCAACAGAGATTAAGTGACTTGCCCAGGTTCAAACAGGTAGTAAATGTCCAAGGTCATATTTGAATTCAGGTCTTTCTGACTCCAGGGCCAACACTATATCCACAGCACCACCTAACTATACAGTAGATGCTTAATAAATGCTTCTTGATTGATTAATTAATTGATTTTTTTTAGCTTTTCTATGCTGCCTCACTTTTATGACTTTCACTCTAGTACCAAGTTCTTGTAAATGCTTACCTCACATTTATGCAATGATTTTTATACCTTATAAGTTCAAAACAACCCTATGAGGTCAATTTGGTGAACATTATTACTGCCACTATATAGATGAGTAATTAAAATTCAGAAAGTTTACCACAGGCTGCCCCCTATGCCTGTGATGCTTTCCCTCTTCATTTCTACATCTTGGAATCCCTAACTCCATACAAGACTTAGTTCAAGGGCCTTCTTTTCTTTTCTTTTCTTTTTTTTTTTTTTTGGCTAGGCAATGGGGTTAAGTGACTTGCCGAGCATCACACAGCTAATAAGTGTTATGTGTCTGAGACTGGATTTGAACTCAGGTCCTCCTAAATCCAGGGCCGGTGCTCTATCCACTGTGCCACTTAGCTGCCCCCAAGAGCCATCTTTTCCTTGAGGCCTTCTTGATCCTCCCAATTTGTAATTCTCTCTCTACCACCACCAAAATTACTTTATATTTATTCTGTATCTATAGTGGATTTCCTTATCTATGTATATATTATTTCCCCCAAGGAGAATGTAGGCTCCTTGAGGGCAGAGACTGTTTTCTTATTCATCTGTCTATCTCCAGCCTTCAACAAGGTGAAGCAACTGGCCAACAATGTCTTTTGCTGATAAGCAAGGAAAGTCCGGTGACTAAGTGAAAGAATGCCAGTCTATGTTGAGAATACCTAGAAGAGGTTATTTCCTGTTGGAATCTTATGCAGCTTATTGGAAGAAGTGACTCTTACCAAGGGACTTGAGGAAAGGACAGCAAGCAAATAATTGTACTTGAGTAGGTCACTGTGCCCTCTAGTGGTCACCAGACAGGAGGGAAAACACAAATGATGTAAGACCAAAAAAAATGTTTTCTAAATCAAATGGCAAAGAGCTTTGCTGAAGAGATAGACTTAACCTCAACAGAGCAAGCCAATGAAAATCTCAGGGTCCCAGGCCACTAGACAGAATTCTAGAGAAGAGGGCTACCCAAGTTCAGAGCAACAGTGGCCTTCCACTCCAGAACCAACTTTGGCCGGGGAGAAGTACAGGAGGTACAGGTCACCATCCTAAGAAAACGTTCTGTGGTGCTCTGGACAGTTCTAATTGTTTGGAGGGTTTTCTATTGAGGTAACAGGTGCCTCCTTTTCTAACTCCCACTCACTGATCCTAATTCTGTCATCTGGAATTATACAGAATAAGGCAAAGTCCTCTTCTATAAGGAAAGCCTTTCAAAGATTTGAAGACTGTTAATCATTGCCTACTAAGTCTTACCTGCTTCAGATTAAACCTCACCAGGTCCTTTTAATAGTTCTCTCTCTTATGCTCTCACTTATTCCTCCATACTTTTCTCTGGATACATTCCAGTTTGTCAACATTTTCCTTAAATGATGGCTTTCAAACCTGAATTCACTACTCTAAATGTAGTCTGACTATTGAAGAGTAAAGTGGGACCATAATTTAACTTGTTCTGGATATCATATAGTTATTAATGCTGCCTAACATTGCAGCCAGTTTTTTGGAAGCCATCTCAAATTTTTGGTTTATATTTACCTTAAAGTCAACTAATAATGGTTGGGGGGAGGGAAGAAAGTGTAGGAGGGAAAAGAGATCGGGTCAGCAAATCAGTGATAGGGAGGGCATTGTATATCCTAAAAACACTGAGATGCTGGCGGCATTGCAAGGTTCAAAGAGCTGCTAAGATTGTAAAGATTCGATGGTGATTTGATCTATGACTCAAAGCACCTCATGCCTCCATTGATTGGGTGAGTGCCCTTAGCGGCCATCCCTATTCCCTAAGTCCCAGACATGGGGCACTCATGCTGACAGTCAGAGAATCAGGATCATAAGATCATAAATTGAAAGGATCTGAAAAATTCTCTAGCCCAAATCCCTCATTTTATAGAGAAGGAAACCAAAGAAGTCAAAGTGATTTGCTCCAAGTCTTGCCTTAAGCAAAATCTGATCAGAGACTCTGTTTCAATAAAAAGTTTTCAGAAATGCTATCCCTTCTCTTCTGATTAGAAGAAGCCTAAAGATATCCCCTATTAATTATGTTTTAGGCAATATTGTTCTAGTGTATTTCATGTCCTATTCCATTGCATCACAAAATAAAACTAATACTACTGGGCTTTGTATTTACTGACATAGCAACATCCAAGGTCCTCATTGCCCTTGGCATGGATCTTTGAACAGAAATGGAAACACTGTATAGGAAGAATAGAGGGCAAGATGTAAGAAACAGTGGCGCATGTCCCATATCCTAGAAGTTTTTGCTCGTGGATGGTGTGCACAGAAGGGGGGGGGAGGATGTGGTAGTTGTTTTTCCTTAGCTTGCTGAAAAAAAATGTTTATCTCTATGGATGCTATGTGGTTTTGTGGACAGTGTTCTGGACATGGATTCAAGAAGAACTGGGTTCAAATCCTGCCTCCAGATACTACCTAGCTGTGTGACCCTGGGTAAGTCACTTAACCTCTGTTTACCTTACTAGAGAAAGAAATGGCAACCCACTCCAGTATCTTTGCCAAGAAAACTCCACACAGGGTCATGAAAGGTTGGACGCAATTGAATGACTGAACAACAAGGTTTAAAATCTAAATCTATGATTTTACAGTATAGAACATGAAACACCCAGCTTGAGTAACCATAAGGATGATGTGCCCTTTAGTGTACTTCCCTAAGGGAAAAAGAAAAGATGCTTGGCAATGAAATAGAGGCAAATGAGTGTACCAGATAACTAGTTCAAGGAAGTGTTCCCCTAGACCCAAGAGACAAAACAAGGGCAGTTCGGTAGCTCCATTTTTGCCAATAGAAACAACCAATCGACAGTCATCAATTGACAAGTGCCAAGCACTCTGCTAGTTGCTGGAGATACAAAAACAAATACAAAATAGCTCGTGTCCTCAAGATTCTTATATTGGGAGAGAAAACATATATATATAAATATGGGATAAACTTGGGGAAAAAGGAAGGACCCTAGCAACTAGGAGGATCAGGAACGGCCTCATTTAGAAAGTGACATTTGAGGTTTTATGGATTGTTTTTGTTTTTGTTTTTGTTTTTTCGGGGAGCCAATCAGGCTTAAGTGACTTTCATAGCTAGTAAGTATCATGTGTCTGAGGTTGGATTTGAACTCAGGTACTCCTGACTTCAGGGCCACTGTGCCACCTAGCTGCCCTGGTATTTGAGTTTTGCAGTGACTCAAAGAGAACCAAGAAAGGCTTCTCAGAAGCAGAGGTGAAGAAGAGCGTTTATTCCAGAAAAGGGGATAGCCATTGGCAAAGTGCAAAGACAAGAGATGGAATGTATGGAGAACATCAAGAAATGGTTGAACCATAGAAGGAAGGGGAATAATACGTAATGTTTGAATGGTAAGTTGGGACCGTGTTATGAAATACTTTGAAAGCTAAACTGAGGAATTTAAAATTAATTCTAGAGGTAATAGAGAGCCATTGGAGTTTATTAAATGGAGGAATGATGTGATCAAACTTTTACTTTAGGAAAATCATTTTGACAGCTTTATGGAAGGTTTAATTAGAGACGAGAGATATCAGAGATCAATTAGGAGGCTGTTGTATAATAATTCAGATGAGAGGTGATAAGGACCTGAAATAGGGCAGTGGCCATTTCAGTGGAGAGGAGATAGAGATAAGAGATGCTATGGAAGGAGAAACAATAAAATTTGGCAGCTAATTGAATATTTGGTGTGAAGGAGAGTTAGGGGTCAAGGATAAACCAAGGCTGCGAATCTGGGTGACTGGAAGCTTGGTGGTATCCTCAACAGAAAATGGAAAATTGAAAGAGATGATGAGAGAGATGGGGCTGGATTATGGAGTATGTGGAAAAAGTAATATTTGAGGAGCTAGGAAAGCGGGAAAGGTAGAAAAGGGCCAGATTAACAACTGGAACAATGGATAGAGTGCTGGCTCTGGAGTCAGGAAAACCCAAGTTCAAATCTGGCCTTAGACTAGCTATGTGGCCCTGGGCAACTCACTTAACCCTATTTGCCTCAGTTTTCTCATCTGTAAAATCAGCTGAGAAAGGAAATGGCAAACCACTCCAGCATCTTCACCGAGAAAATCCCAAATGGAGCCACAAAGAGTCAGACAAAACTGAAAAACAACTGAACAACAACAAAAATAACTGGGAGGATCAGGAAAGGCCTTAGCTGTGCTGTGAAGGAATCCCTTTCTAAAAGGTGGAGATGAGAAGAGAGTGTACTCCACACATAGGGAAGCGCCTGGGCAAAGAAAAGTGCAGAGAATTTGGTTAACTATCAAGCTCACTAGAGGTCTACCGGAGCAAGTTCAAATCAGTTCCTGAGAGAGCCAATTGTTAAATTTTCACTTTGAGTATTTATACCTCAGAAATCAGCATATGCTACAAATCATGACTTCATTTATTGTTTTACTTGATTGTGTAGGTTCTTAAACATTTTACCAGCACACCCCTGCCTATGGCTATGTATATGTTTATATATAATGTATGTATGTATACATGTGTATTTATTTGATATATAATTTCTTTCATAAAAATTATCTTTGCATATGGCTTTTAAAAGACCATATCTGTTTATATAAAATGAAGGTAGATGTAGAATGAAATAATGCTAATTTTCTTATAATTTTTGTTCAGAACACAGCCATGGCAACTTGGTCTAAGTGGGACCAAGTTGTACCTAGTACAAGAGGCTGATTTGGAGTATGTTAAATACTGTAGGTATGTATCTTTACATGTGTGGATAGACCATGTGTCATTAACATACTATTAATGTATTAATTTATGGAAAATCTTCAAAACTCTTTATTCAAATTTATTAGTCAAATTCAAACTTTTCCATGTGCCACAAAATATTGAATACTTAAAAAACAGCATGGAGAAAACAGGCACAATTAAACACTGAAAGAATTTCACTCACTAAGATACTAACATACATTAACTAGGGCTCCATTTAGCACTGAAATATTTATTAATATGTTTATTGAATTATTTATTCCCTTGTTTTATTCATTGCTTAACATCTCAGCACTTTTGAATTTACCTTCTTTGAGTAGCTCAGAAACTAATATGGACAGGGCTCTATTTTAAAGACTTTATTACTATCTTGCATAAATCCTTTTTTCCTAAGATATAATACAACTTCTATTAAAATGCCTTGAAAAATCATAAAATGCCCATGTTAGACAGTAGTAGTAAAATAATAATGATGATAATGATGGTGACAATAACTATAAAGACTAACATTACTTTATCTATAGAACAATAGGCATTTATAAAATTTAGCATTCTGTATAGTGGCATGCATTTAGCTAGTTTTAGCGTTTTTTCAGTTGTATCCAAGTCTTCATGAACCTATTTGGGCTTACCTTGGCAAAGATACTGGAGTGGCCTGCCATTTCCTTTTCCAGTTCACTTTACAGATGAAGAAACTGAGGCAAACAGGGTTAAGTGACTTGCTCAGGGTCACACAACTAGAAAGTGTTTGAAACCAGATTTGAACTCACAAAGATGAATCTTCCTGATTCTGAGCCCAGTGCACTACCTATTGCTCCACCCAGCTGCTCCTGGTTCTAGGATGGTTTATTTCTTAAGGGTGCAAGAAGCATCTTTGTACCTCTCCTTGCCCCCAATATTTTGCAAAGTCTTTCAATAGTTGTTGAATTGATTTCAAATGATTATGCAGACAATAACGAACAAATTACTATAGAATTGGAAAGAATATAGATTATGTTGTTAATTAAATAGCTCCAGTATAATGAAATTTTTAAAAGGCTACTTGTGACAAATCAGATATATCAAATATAGTCCTTTCATTCACAGAAACAATAACAGGATCCAGGGCTGACAGAGACCTTACCGATCATACAGTCCAATCTGACATTTTTCCCATCAGTAAACTAAGGCCCAAATTGTTTAAAAGAATTGTCCATGGTCACACAGCTAAGTATATAATAGAGCAGGGCTTTGAATATATGTCTTCCAACTCCAAATCCGGTGTTCTCTCCACTCTACCTTGCTTCCTCCTTCTGAAATCCTTACTGATTACACCTTATAATTGGTAATAATCATTGTAATTAAATTATTGTAATATAACCTGTCCAAGCTTGTTACTTCCCTCCTTAATAGGTCACCTCCTTTCTGATGCAGTGTTGGTCAGTAAATGATTTTCTGTCTCTGAGGTTAGGGCATATAGAGCATGGGACCTTGGCACAAAGAATGAAGTCAATTATATCCATGCCATTTTACTCCTCTCTTATTTGTGAGGATTAATGGCTGCTAGTAAAGCTGCTTCAGAGTTTCCTTTCTCAGAGTCCTAGCTCCAAAGTGATATATCTGGACAGCTGACAGCATTACGCTTTTTAAATTACAAAAGACAATATGATCATGTTTGACTCCAATCGCAGTTACTGACTGCCACATTGTCTTTTTTTTTTTTCTTTGTACTGGGAACATAAAAAGACTGCTGGGATGTACTTAGGATAAACATATCCAACTGTTGATTCAGTGCCTTCCCTTTGTTTTGGCTTTCTATTATAGGAAAAACAATCTTCATTACTGCCTTCACATATTTCTGTCATAGAATTATATTTTAATTATTTGTATCTTCAGTCTTTGCTAGACATTGTCTGGCTAATGTTAGTTGCATAGACAGATAGACAAAGAGATAGATAGATAGATAGATGCAGCATTTATTAAGTGCTTACTATGTGCTGGAAGCTCTGCTAAGCACAGAATATAAATACAAGTGAACAAGATACTCCTTGCTCTCCAGAAGCATACATTACAGTGGGGGAAGACAACACACAAGAAGGGGTGTGGAAAGGAGGAGAGAAGAGGGAGATCTGGGTATATGAAGGAGAGAGGAGGGTGCCTACTTGGGAGCATTGTAAGGAGACTCTGGGAAGTGGCATGAAGAACAGGTTCTTGGCAAAGTAAGGCAAAAGGTTTACCTATTAAAGCCTGGGGAAGAAGGGTAGAGTCCAAGTTTCTGTAGTGAAGAATGTTGGGGAGGGAGGCCATGTGAATTTATATGCTTTACTTAGTATCTCTTTATTTTCTATATAATCTCTATTATTTACAGGTGAGTTTATATCTTGAAATATCTTACTTTAAACTTTCCTCTAAATAATATAAATGCATCTATGGATAAGGGAAGAATTTAGGAGCAGACAAGATTTATAGAGCATTACAAAATGTGAAATGGATAATTTTGATTATATAAAATTAAAAAGTTTTGTGCTCAACCCAAACCAATGCAACAAAAAAGCAGAACACTGGGGAAAGTTGTTTTTTTTTTACAGCAAGTATCTCTGATCAAAGCCTTATTTTTCAAATATATAGAGAACTGGGTCAAATTTGTAAGAATGTAAGTCATTCCCCAATTGATAAATGGTCAAAGGATTATGAACAGGCAGTTTTCAGATGAAGAAATCAAAGCTATCTATAGTCATGTGGGAAAAATGCTCTAAATCACCATTGATTAGAGAAATGGAAATTAAAACAACACTGAGGTACCACCTTACGTCTATCAGATTGGCTAATAAGACCAAAAAGGGAAATTATAAATGTTGAAAAAGATAGGGGAAAACTGGGACACTAATATTTATAACAGCTGTTTTTGAGGTGGCAAAGAATTAGAAATTGAGATGTCCAACAACTAGGGAATGGCTGAACAAATTGTGGCATATGATTGTAATGGAATATTATTGTGCTATAAGAAATGACAAGCAGGATAATTTCAGAAAAACTTGGAAAGATTTATATGAACTGATACAAAGTGAAAGGAACAGAATCAGGAGAACATTGTACACAGTAACAGCTGTATTGTCTGATAAAGAATTGACTTAGCTATTCTCGGCAATAGAATGATACAAGACAATCCCAAGGGACTCATGACGAAAAATGCTATCTGCCTCCAGACAAAGAACTGATGCTGTCTGAATACAGACTGAAGCATACTATTTTTCACTTTCTTTTTTTGTTTGTTTGAGTCCTCTTGTGCAAAATGACTAATATAGAAATGTTTTACATGATTGCACATGTATAATCTACATTACATTGCTTACCATTTCAGGGAGGGGAGACAGGAGAGGAGGTAGGGAGACATAGAATTTGGAACTCAAAACTTAAAAAAAAAACAACAAATGTTAAAAATTGCTTTTTACAAGTAATTGGGGAAAAATAAAATATTATTTAAAAAATAAAGTATTTGAAGACAAAATTTAAAAATATAAATGTTGGCACAATCACTAAGAATAGCTTTTAATTCATAGAATGTGAAAGCTGACATGGATCTTTGAAATCATATAGTCTAGCCCTATCATTTTTACAGATGAGGAAAGTATGATGCAGGGAGATCAAGAGACTTGCAAGAAAGGTCATATAAGTAGTAGAGCCAGGATTCAAATTTAGGGCCTCTGATTCCAAGTCCAATGTTCTCTTGGTCAGGTGACTCACTATAAATCATAGTCCACTATACTCCTATCCTGAAAAGAGAAAAATCAGAAAGAAAACTAAATATTTTCTATATTTCTTTTCTTTTTTCACTTCTGCTGCCAGTTGGGAGATTTTGCATGAATTATGCCATTTTAGAAAGTCTCTTTAGTATTCTCCATAATATATTAGACAATGAACACAGAATTTATTTAAATTGAGGTGCTCTGGGAAACTCCTGCATTTAAAGGAACTGGTTAGAACAACTGGTCAAGTAACTTATATTTCTTTGGTGACATCACATAGAAAGATGGTGTTATGTTCATTCAAAGAAAGAAATTATTCTAGTTTTTCTCAAAAAAGGTAGAGAGGAAAGACAGAGCTATTCATAGATGTGGAAAGAACCTTAGTGACCATCTAATCTAGCAATTCTCAAAGTATATTCCAGGAACCCTTGGGGGGGGAAGCAAAATTATTTTCATAATAATATTGATTTTTAATTTGTATTGATAGATATAATCCACATAAATAAAAGCTTAATAATTTTAAGAGTATAAAAGGAGTCTTGAGACTAATCAATTAATCAATAAACATTTATTAAGTGCTTACTATGTGCCCGGTACTTTTCTAATACAAGCCTTTCATTTTACAGAAGAGGAAACTGGAACACAGAGAGGTGGCGTGACTTTCTTATTTTAACTGGTGGCATTATTTGGACTAGAATTTAAGTTTTAATGACTAATTCTTTGTTCTTTCCATTATACTGTATTGCTTCTATCCATAAGAATCATAAGACTCCAAAGACTACATAATAGTGTCTCATTCATTCAAAAATGCTTCCTTGTCAATTGTATTAATCTGACTTTACATTTTACAGAATAAAAATATTTAAATGATACTTGAGAAATCTAGGAATAGCAAATAACAATAATAATAACAATAACAATAACCATAGACAGTGAAGGAATTTCAAATGAAAATAAATATTTTCTAGAATCACAGAATAGCACAGAATTAGTCAGGGGAACCTCAGTGGCCGTCCAAGCCAAGTCATAACTAAAAAAGGATCCTTCTTCACCCACCTATCAGTTAGTCATCCAGCCTGTGTTTTAAAATTTCCAATCAGGGGCAACTTACTAATGCCCAAGGCTGCTCATTTTACTTTTAGACAGTGGAATCATTAGAAAGTCTTCCCTTACGTAAAACCAAAATCTGTGTTCCTGTAACTCATGTATTGCTCCTAATTCTGCACTATGAGGCCAAGCAGAGCAAGTACAGTACCTCTTCCATATCTTGAAAGCCTTTATAAAAGAATTATAAATCTATCAGATGAAAGAAACAGTAAAATAAAATCTCCATAACTTTTAGCACCAACAAGAGTGCCATGCAACAATAAACATTAACTGATAATGACACAATACTTGTTGCTGTGCATCATGCCATATTACTTGAAAAATTTATTTAAATTGACTTGGAAAGTGAGACTGTTAAGTGCGTTAAAAACTGAGGAAATTATTAGAAAGAAATGGTCATACTAATGGATATCTTGTGGGGATTTATGGAATGCTACTAGGTTTAATATTAAATTCAGTAATGCTAACAATCGATTGATCATTTATGAATTATTTATGTAGCTGCTTCTGTGTGCTTACCTAATGGAGCACTGGCTAAGGAAGGTCCCAGTCTTTAAAGCATGAATAATATGCTTTGCTTGGTACCAACTCACACGGAGGCTTGGTGAGCTTGTTTCCAGATGTGCGTGTTGGAGGGGCTCTTTCCTTCCTTGGTTCAGCGTATGAACAGATATTCTGACTGTGTTTTGTTGGCTTACTGCTCGTGGCTAAAATGAAAGAACCCTCAGTCTTTAGTAGCTTTTGAGTGAGTAGGAAGAAATTCTGTGAGCAGTCATTTAGGAAAGACTCCCACCCAGTCTCTGAGCACATAGATATAATTATAATAATAATAGCAAACATTTATATTTACCATGTACCAATTACTATGCTAAGTGATTTACAATTATTATCTCATTTGATCCTCATAACAGCTCTGAGAGGTAGGTGCTATTATTATCTCTATTTTGTAGAGGAAGAAACAGAGGCAAATGTGTTTCATGACCTGCCCAGTTTAACACAGCTAGTAAGGGTCTGAGGCTAGATTTGAGCTCAGGTCTTCCTGACTCCAGGCCCAGTCCACTATCCAATGAGTCACCCAGTTGCCTAAGTGAAGTTGTTATTTTTCTTAATCTGTTATATCTATTCTTTCCTGATCTTAGGCGAATGAGTATCAGAGACAGAATGGAGCAGATTATTACCTTATGAGCTTCCATTGGTTGGAAGAGGCACCAGAAATCCAGCAACTGGAGTCTATGACAGAGTCTGCCAGTAGCTGCAGGAGCCAAGGACCGTGAGGAGCCAGCCAGCCCTGCCTGAACTGAGAGCCTACATACTCCAGTTGGGGCCGTGATTAGAACTGGCTACTGAAGCTTCCCCAACCCAAAAGCAATAAAGAAAAGATAAAAAGCAAAGAAAATTAAGCTTCTTATTTCAGAAACAAACTCGGTGTCCCTTTAAAGTTTTTCTGGCCATATGGAACTTCTTGAAGAAATTTAGGATCTGAGGTCAGCTGGCAGTTGTCCCCTCATCCTCAGGTGAGAAAATAAAAGAGAGTACAAATTGAAAAATGATTTCTCACGGTGGTAAAATCTTTTAGATGCTCCTGTTTGGGGATGACATTGTGCTGACTGCACAAAGACTCAGAACTCTAAAGAATTTCCTAAAAGAGATCCATAACCACTCAAAAGAGTGGAGTCTAATTATCCACGTAGGAAAAAACAAAAAGCAAGTAAATAAACGATGTCCACTCCATGATATGCATTTAGATGTATGACCTACAGAGTTCATCCATCAGTATAAATATCTTAGACACTGAAAATGTATGATTATCTAGGTCCAGAATTAGACAGGATGAATAAAGAAGATTGGATGGGTTGACTTGCAAAGTTCTTTTAATGGTCCCAAGCATCTCTATGAAGAGAGTCCTCCCACACCCCCCTTTTTTTTTGAACAGTAATGATGTTTCCCTTTTGTCTCACACCTGCTCCATCCAAGAAACTCACGGTAACAGCAGTGTGAGAAAGATACAAAACTCTTGCCCTGTTACAGTCCAAAATGACTTTAATGTTTTAGCTGCAGGAAAACTTGTGTCAGTGGTCTGCTTCCACATCAAAAAGCAAGCCATTGAGGAAAGCTCCCACTAGGAAGCCAAGATATCATTCACTGAGCTGAAGGAACTCTTGATTCTTAGAAACTCTTGAACTTACTTGACTTGGAAAGTCCATTCATAGAAAATGGCAGATTAGAGGCAGCAACCCAGCTGAACCCTCTCAACATTCCCATCCAAACAATTTTAAAATAATGCCTTAAATCAAAATTTAAAGTGGCAGAGACAACAAAAGGTCGAGGTGACACATTTTTCCAGCCTAAGAAAATTTAGGAAGTCAGCAAGAGAGGTCTGTGACACTGGAGTGGAGGCTGGTCTGGAGCAAATGCATTGGTAGCACCAGTAGTGGGCCTTAGAGGTGGCCTCAACAGCCGCAGCAGGAGCAGCTTCCAGAACTCTCAGCCCAGAGGCAGTAAGGTGGTTGGACAACTGATCAGAAAGAGATTACAGGGGACCCTTTGCTGGCACTGGGAGCAACTGGCACTGATTGGCAACTCTAGTGTTCATATGCAGTTTTGGGTCACAGTCCCAGGCAGAGAGGAGAGCTTGTGACTGGTTGCAAGTGAGAAGGGGCCCTGGTTACAGCTCCAGCATGGTGAAGAGCACTAGTACTTGTGGCTGCAGGAGAGTAGGGGCCCTTCCTGGATAAAGACCAGAGCACAGATCAGGAGAGCAATGATCATACCTCTCCCTGGATCAAACCTTGTAAGCACCTAAAACTTGCAGATCCCCACAACTGACTCTGAAAAAAAGCAGCATGAAAAAATAACCCTGAAACTTGATACAGTACCTCCCTACCCTGAGGTGAGAAGAACCTAACTTTAACATAAAGTTCAAAGTCAAGAAATAGACAGGAAAAATGAGCAAACAACAAGAACAACAGCAACAGCAACAAAAAAGGATTTGACCATAAAAAGTTATTACGGTGGCAGGGAAGACCAAGCCACAAACTCAGAAGAAGATAATAATGTGAAAACAACTACAATCAAAGCCTCAAAGAAAAATGCTAATTGGACATGAGCCCAACAAGAATTCCTGGAGGAATGGAAGAAAGTAATAATAGTGGTAGATGAAAAATTGGGGAAAAAATGAGTAATGCAAGAAAATTATGAAAAGTAAATTAACAGCTTGATAAAAGCATGAAAATACTGAAGAAAATAACAACTTAAAAAACAGAATTGGCTTAATGTTAGAAGAAGCACAAAAATTCACTGAAGAAAAATGTTCCTTAAAATACAGAATAGGCCAAATGGAAAAGGAGGTATAAAATCTCTCCGAAGAAAATAATTCCTTAAAAATTAGAATTGGGCAAGTGAAAGCTAATGACTCCATGAGATATCAAGAAATGACAAAACAAAGTCAAAGAATGAAAAAATAGAATAAAATATGAAATATCTCATTGGAAGAAAAGCAATTGACCTGGAAAATAGATCAAAGAGAGATAATTTAAGAATTATTGGACTACCTGAAAGTCACGATCAAAAAAAGTATCTCAACATTATATTTCAAGTAATTATCAAGGAAAACTGCCCTGATATCTTAAATCCAGAAAGTAAAATAGAAATTGAAAGAATCCACTAATCACCTCCTGAAAGATCCCAAAATCAAAATTATTAGGAATATTATAGTCAAATTTCAGAGGTCCCAGGTCAAGGAAAAAATATTGCAAGCAGCCAGAAAGAAACAGTTCAAATATCATGGAACTGCGGTCAGGATAACACAAGATTTAGCAGCTTCCACATTAAAAGGAGCAGAGGGCTTGAAATATGATATTCTGGAAGGCAAAGGAGCTGGGATTACAACCAATAATAACCCACCCAGCAAAACTGAGTATAAACCTTCAGAGGGAAAAATGATATTTAATGAAATAGAAGACTTTCAAATATTTCTGATGAAAAGACAAGAACTGAATAGAAAATTTGACATTCAAACACAAGACTCAAGAGAAGCATAAAAAGGTAAGCAAGAAAGAGTAATCATAAGGGATTCAATAGTTAAACTGTTTACATTCCTACTTGGGTAGATGACACATATAACTCTTAAGAACCTTATTATTTTTAGGGGAGTTAGAAAGCATCCTCGTTGACAGAAGGCATGAGTATGAGTCAATTATGTTGAGATGATCTAAAAAAAATGAAGGGGTGAGAAAGAGGATTGCACTGAGAGAAGGGGGAATGGAGAGGCAGAATGGGGAAAATTATCTCACATAAAAGAGGTATGCAAGGAAGAGTTTTTACAGCAGAAGAAAAAATGAGGGGAGAGGGTAGCAAGCAACTCTTGAATCTCTCATCAGAATTGTTTCAGAGGGAGGACTATACAGTCAATTCTCAATGATCCTAGAAAAAAGTGTGAAAATAAAAAAATGTGAATGTTGATATATTTAATCTATGGGAAATAAGGGGTTAGGTTCCTGTGACCACTAAAAACTGTAATCTTTTTGCTAGATTGTTGAAAATATACTTTTCTGCATACAATTCTTTATAATGAAACATTAAGTCTGATAATATGTACTTTTCCTAATATGATGTCCATGAAATAACCCATAAAGTGCAATACATAAAATAAAATTGGTAACATGCAAAACATTTTTTCTCCCCAATAATTCCCTAGAATTCTGTGACCTTTTGTGCTAACATCTCAAGAAAAAAAATTGATTTAAGATAATATTCACTTTTTATAACACATGTAATCTACAGTACCATAAATACTGTACAGCAAATAAAAGAATTTTACCTTCCACTATGTCAGATGGCTGGCAGTAAAAGGGTGTCGTGCTCTATTTTATTTTGCTATAAACCTTTCTACTGTGGCTGCCATCTGATAACCAAGGGAGAAGTTGCTGGGACTTTAGTCACTGCTATCAGAAGATGCCAAGATTGGTGAGGTTTCAATCTCACCTGTCACGCTCTGTCCCTCATGACTGGAGAATTGCATTGGAGATTTGTGAAGGATACACCAACTTGAAATAACCTGTCAGCTACATCAACTTTCTGTACCATTTGATATCTTTAAGAATCTCAGAGTATGAGAGCATAACAGATGTAGATTGGTGTTTAACCTGCAATTGATGATGGGATTAGCAGCCTCGATGTCTCTAGTCTGCTAATCAATTATGCCAAGCTACCCTAGTAGGACACCAGTTACTCCATAGACTTGTGCACATTGCATCTCTCATTTTTTTCCCCCTATTAAACATAGCTGTGAATGTGCCTGGTTGCCAATATGAAAGTGAAAATGAAGTTACTGATAAAAGTACATGGATGCTTGAAGTTGCAAAAGATAAATGGAATGTGCAGGATTAACTGTATATATACTCAGTTGTGTATAGAAATCTGTTACTCAATAAGGAAATAGGAGGGGGAAGGAAATAAAAAAAACCGGGGGGGGGGAGATGGTAGAAGGGAAAGTAGAATAAGGGAGGCAGTGATCAGAAGCAAAACAGATTTTTGAGGAGGGAAAAGAGAGAGAGAGAAAGAGAGAGAGAAACAGAAGAAAATGGGATGGAGGAAAATACACAATAATTTTAACTATGAATGTGAGTGGGATAAGCTCACCCATAAAATGGAAGTGGATAGTAGAATGGATTAAAAATTAGAATCCAACAATATGTTGTTTACAAGAGACACATTTGAAACAAAAAGATATACACAAAGTTAAATTAAAGGGCTAGAGCAGAATCTAATATGCTTCAGCTAAAGTAAAAAAGGCAAGGATAGCAAATTATTTCAGACAAAGCAAAAGCAAAAATAAACCTAATTAAAAGAGATAATCAGGGAAGCTACATTTTGCTAAAAAATACCATAGACAATAACATAAAAAAAATTTTACAGCAAGTGTCTCTAATAAAAAACTCATTTCTCAAATATGTAGAGACCTGAGTCAAATCTATAAAAATAAGAGCCATTCCCCAGTTGATAAGTGGTCAAAGGACATGAATAGGCAGTTTTCAGAATAAGAAATCAAAGCTATCTGTATTCATATAAAAATGCTCTAAGTCGCTTGATTAGAAAAATGAAAATTAAAGCAATTCTGAGGTACTACCTCACACCTATCAGAAATGACAAATGCTGAAGGGCACAGGGGAAAATAGGTACACTAATGCACTATTGGTACAATTGTGAACTGGTCCAACCATTGTGGAGAATGATTTAGAATTATGACTAAAGGACTATAAAACTATGCATACCCTTTGACTGAACAATGCCATTACTAGATCTGTACCCAAAGAGATCAAAGAAAAAGGAAAAGGACCTATATGTATAAAAATATTCATAGTAGCTCTTTTTGAGGTGGCAAAGAATTGGAAATTGAGAGGATGCTCATCAATTGAGGAATGGCTGAACAAGTAGCATATGATTGCAATGAAGTACTTTTGGACTAAATGAAATGACTAGAGGAGTGGTTTTAGAAAAACATGTCAAGAGATATATGAACTGATGCAAAGTGAAATGAGAAAAACCAAGAGATCATTATCACAGTAACAGCACTGTTGTAGTGATGATCAACTATGAAAGACCTGAATACACTAACCAATAACCAATAACCAATAACAATGATCCAAGAAGACAATTCCAAAGAATCAATGATGAAAAAATACTATCCACCTCCAGAGAGAGAACTGATAAACTCTGAGTGCAATATGGCTAATATATTTTGCATGCTTTCACATATATAATTGATATCGTATTGCTTGCCTTCTCAGCAGATAAGACAGAGTTTGGTGAAAAGGGAGAGAATTTGAAACTTGCTAGTTGATTCTAGTAGTGCTTTTCCCCATCAACTATAATTTTTGGATTGTATCATCACACCACCTTCCCCTCCCTTATTCCTCCACTCCCATTACTCCCCCCCACCACTTTCACCCCCTTCCCCTGGAAAAGCTTGTCACTAGGAAACCCATCATCAAATTGCTTCAACTTTGGGACTCTCACCTCATCTGATCCGTCAGTATCCTCTACCCATCTTGGAGAGCTGGAAGGTGGAACAAAAAACTCTTTCCAAAGCCATTATATAAGGGTAACTCAAAAGCCCAGTGAATTCTTCATTTCCCACTGGTTGTATTCTTTGGATTTTACTCCATCATGCCCAACATGCCAGATCCTCCCCTCCTTTTTTTAGTTTCCTTTCCCCATTAGATTATAAACTCCTTGAGGGCAGGGACAGTCTTTTCTTGTCCTGTTTGTATTCCCAGTATTCGGCACAGTGTCTGGCACATAATAGGTGCTTAATAAATATTTATTATGTTGTATAGGTACAAGGTACTTTAGGCTGATGATTTGAATGTCTGATGATTACAAAATTGCCTATATTTTCATATTATTATTAACAGTTTGCATTTCCTTCTTCATAAGTTCATGTCCTTTGAATATTGCTCTATTAGAGAGTATAGCAGAGGTGGGAAACCTGTAGCCTTGAGAACACATGTGGCCCTATATATCCTCAAATTCGACCCTAAGGGCCTAAGGGCTTTGAGGCTGCAGGTTCCCCACTCCTGGTAGAGTCTTATAATTGTGTGTTAGTTCCTTAAAGATTTTGGATGTCAAATCTTTTTTTGTCTAAATGTTTACAGTAAATATTTTCCCCATCTGATTGGTCTACTGAATATTTTTAATTTTAGAGATTTTTTTATATTTCAAAATCTTTTTTTCAATGCTTTCTTCAATTTGTTTGATAAAAATATTTCTTTTCTTCACAATTGTGAGAAGACTAACATTCCATTTTCTTCCAGTTTTTATGATCTAATTTTTTTAATAAACTTCAGAGTTTATGGTAGCATACGATGTAAAGTATAGATTCAAACCCAATTTTTTTAAACTACATAACTGTCCCCAACAATTAAAAAAAAATTTTTTTAAAGAAATTTCCACCCTTTGAGTGATTTCAATTTCAACTCTTTAGAAGCAGTAACATTCTATGAATCAAAACCATACATTGCCAGAAAAACATTGGTGTTCAAAAGACAGACCTTGGTGGTAGTATACAGAAATTTAATTCAATTGGTATTTAGTAAGTGCCTACTATACACGAGGCAGAAATGCCAATTATTTGTGTGGTTTATTTGCATCCTGCTACTTAGTCCATAATGTTTCAGGTCTATTTCTCCACCATCATTTCTAATTTGACTTCTGCTTTCACATTTGTCTTCTTATATGCTTTTAGAAAGAAATCTCTTAATGACCTTGATGTTATTTTGTTGTTGTTATTCTTGGATTTGTCTACCTTTCTTGTGTATCTGTTGTCTAGGATATTTGAAAAGTGCATAATTTCTTCAAATCTGGTTTTGTCTCTGTAGAAATACTTCAAAGACTTCTTTTTTGTTGAACATCCATTTTTTTTCATTGATGGTTAGGTTCAGGTTTGCAGGGTATGTCACCTTGGCTTGCATCTTGTTATACTTTGCTCTTTGGAATATTATGCCTTTCCCTCCTGTGGTTTCTGATGGGTGCAGAATAGTCTTATTATTCAAATTGCCTTTCATTTATATTTGAAAGTTTTTCTCCTGCTCACTTATTTAAGTATAATGGGAATGACGGATATATGTAGTAAATATATGTGACCCAGAGGTCCTTCCCAACTCCTGGCACAGGAAGTCCTTTTCTTTTGTCTTTGAGTCCTCATGGGTTTCCCCTTAGGTACAGCTCTCTAGGAAGGGAGGTTTAGTGCCTTTCCAGAGTCCCTAACAAGCATTTCTCTCCATTGTTACAATTCCTGAAGCTGCCACTATTGTCAAGGGAAGGGGTGAGAAAGACACCTCCACCTGCAGACAGTTCCTATGCTATCAGCCACTTCCACTCCAGCAGACTTTATCACTGACTCCCAATTGCTAGTGAGATCTTTATGACTTCAATGGATTTTCCATTCTTACCTATCACATAGGCATTCCCATATCAGGATATTTATTTACCTAAAACTAGAAGAGTAAACAAACAGGGGCAACACATGCTTGTGGGACACTTGGTAACAGTGTAGGAGACAGAGCAGCTGTCTTTATTCCTCCACTCAGAAGCTTAAAGCAGTCCTCTTCACTTGAAAGGGAGTAAGAAACTGGCTCCTCGAACTTTTTTACACAAACATTCAGCTCCAGTTCAGCCTTTTCTGAGTCATCAGTTTTTCTGACTCCAAATCCAATTAGACAGCTTTTCATCTTCACAGAGTACTAAACCTGAGTCGTCATGGCCAAAACCAACTTCCGAAGTTCCACATTTTGGATTGGCAGCAGGCAGAGAATATTTTTACGTGCTCAAAAGACTAGGTCCTCATTGGTCAGTCTTCCCTGTTTCCTCTTCCCATGGGAGCACTGAATCACAGATCTGGAGTTGGAAGGACTTCAGAGGCCATCTGTTTCAGTTCTTTCATTTTATAAGCATTCAGAATTTCCAATCACTTTTCATCTCCCACTCTCCTTTCAGTTTGGAGCCTATGTCCTTTCCCTTCAGTCTCTTGAAGGGAGAAACAAGGAAGTTTACTTTCCAAATATATATATACACACACACATATATATATATTTATCTCCTTACTTCAAGCATTGCAGACATGGAGAGGTGGAGCTCTCATTCACAATGCTTGCTAAAGAAATAAGTGACTAGCCATTCAGGGGATGACCAGAGTCTCTTCTGCAGTGGATAAGTAACAGGATAGGTACTGGGTTTTTCCACCAGAGTGCCCTTTCAATGGATGCTGGATGATCAAGAATCAGCTATTATGATTGAGTACAAGCACCATTCTCCAAAAACAGAGATTTGAGTCTGTGCCCAGATGCAAGCACAAACAGCTTGTCCCCATGCCAGATGGGCTAATTATCAAAGTCTTTTAAGCTAGGGGGTGGAGGGTGGGTAAAGTTCCCTAATTACATCTCCTCATAGTCCTGGCTATTATTTTTCTATCTCTCTTTCAAGTTCCATGTAACCCTGTAACTTTATCACAATCTACACTGAGGGAGCATCATCATCATCATCATCATCATCATCATCATCATCATCATCATCA
>NW_020954576.1:31455271-31489325 GCF_900497805.2 Vombatus ursinus
CATCATCATCATCATCATCATCATCATCATCATCATCATCATCATCATCACCATCATCATCAGCCATATGATTGCCTTACTAAGGGCACATCTCTGCCCTTAGTAGAAAAAGTGTGAAAGCATTGTCATCATAGACACTGGTCATGTAAGTGCCTCTCTTTGCACTAAAAACATAGAGAAATTGTGTTCTATTTCAGGATATTAAGACATATCCAGACAAGAGATTCAAATAACTAAGAAAGTATTTAGAAAGATTAACAAATCCAAGTGTATCCCTGATTAATGTAATCCAAGATTATATAAAGCAATCAGGTTAGAATTAGCTACTTGACAATATTATTAAAGTCTGAAAATATTAGAAAGAGATCTCAGCAAGAATAATAGAGAGATAAAATCTAATGAGAAATCTGAAAAAGGAACACACCTGCAGAAAGTTTCTAAATTGTAAAAAATCCACCAAGATTTTTTCTCACTGGAGAAAAAGAAATCACCAACATTCAATACTAGACTGGCTAGCACCTTTACCCTCACCTTACCCTATAAAATATATCACAGGTAGTCATTCTGGAAATTCTGAGAAAGGAAGAGTGAATGATTTAGGGACTTTTATCAGCTCTAATTTCTACTTTTCTAATGTGCCTCTACTATTTAGGGAAAAAAAAATTACACAATCCAGGAAGCGGCACAAAAGTAGAAAATAAACAAATGAAGATTTCTCACCACTAATTTAAGAAATGTTGATTTATCCGTGGTTTCTAGGGGGTATAGAAAACCTGGAAGTTTAATGAGAGCTATTTAAAGGCATCCAGACCACTCCTCTTCCAGACAGTGAGTCCTAGTTCACTGAGTAGTTATATCTGCAGATACACCATTAATTACCTCATGTCATATGACTATTTCTCTCTTTCCACTCCCTCTCCCTCTCTCCTCCCCCCCATTTCCTTATAACTAAGGCACAAAAATGTGCTTTTTCTCTCTTTGTCTCTCTCTTTCTCAAAATGACAAATATGGAAATGTATTATATGACTGCACATGTAGAACCTTATATCAGATTACTTACTGTTTCTGGGAGAGGGGAGGGGTAGAATTTGGAGCTCAAAACTTAAAAAAAAACCCAGCAAATGTCAAAAATTGTTTTTACATATAACCAATTACATGTAAAATAAAAGAAAATATTTAAAACTAAAAAAGAGTGTTTCAAATACCTTTCAGATACCAAATCTCACCAAAAAATTTTAATAATATTAAGCTGGGACATTTACTTTATATGAAAGAATCTCATATCTATTTTTGCTGCCTAATGGTGCTTAATAAGCCAGTAGGAAACAGAGGTAAACTTGATTTGTGAAGGGTCAGCTAGTGACTTTGGAAGTTACGTAATCAAGCTGGAAAGACAGCAAGATGCTGTCATCTAAGAATCCACCAAGCTAAATGAAGAGAAGCTTTGTCACTAGAAGATTGGCCACCAGGCATAGAATTTTCCTCCCTCAGCAACTCCTGATATTAACTAAGCCTTGGAGGAGTTGTGATCAGCAGTGGTGGGAGGAACAGAACCTAGGATTAAAATCTTGGCTCTCTAGAAGAGACACAAATCCTTGAAAAACAAGTAGTTCTTTGCCATTTAGAAGATAGTTCTTGCATTATTGTGCAAATAAGATTTATTTACACAATTAAAACCTTCCATGCAGGTCTGTGATGCTAACTAGCCTGTCATGTTGAACTGTGGGACCAGAGGAAAAGGAAACAAAAAAGGAAAACATTTTCATTTGAATAAGAGGGATGCACTAGTAACTGATGTTTCTTTTTCAGAAAACTTGACCAGGATACGTAATATGTATCAAATTATATAAATATTTCATTTTTTTGAAAATATGCTATATTTATTTTGAGAGGCAGCTGAGGCAGAATGGATAGCAGGACAGCCTTGAAGTAAGGAAGGCTTCAGTTCAAGATCTACTTCTGACATAGACTTGCTGTACTTTGGGGAAAGTCATTTAGTCTCTTAGTTTCTCTAGGTGACTCTAAGTCTGCTAAGTCCAAGCAGAGTGGTACAGTGGAAAGAGCAATAACTCTGGAATCAGAGGACCTGGGTTCAATTCCACCTTTGATGCTTATTACCTATGTGACCGTGGCAAATCACTTCATTTCCTTGAATCTCAGTTTCCTTCCTCATCTGTAAAATAGAGTTTGGACTAGCTAACCTCTGAGATCCCTTGCAACTTTAGATCTATAATCTTAAATTATAGACTAGTTGTTGATCTGCATCCAGGAAGTGAGTTTTCATACTGTGAATTCCCCCACACCAAGCAAATCCTAAGTGTGGAATGAAAAAAACCACATATGTAGAGATATAGAAAATATATACATTATACAGATAGCACACATCATACATGTGTATTTGTAACATCACATTACATATAATTTTGGGGGGTCCATACCTATGATTTCCTTTGTGTAGGGAAATTCACAATATGGAAACTTTCCATGGATGCGGATCATCTTGTCTGTCACACACACACACACACACACCCCTGAGAGACCTAAATGTTACATGAGTAAACAAGAACATAAATTAAAAGTGTCATTTATTTTCCCTGAGCTTTATATATTGGCATTTTCTTTCCTTAAATCATTATATTTATAAATTAGCACTTTTACTGTACTTCCTGACTTTTCTTCCACTGAGGAAACACAGGAATACATGAATACCAAATACCATTTCCACATTGTAATAGTGTTAATTCTTCCTTTTACATATAGCACCACTTTTCTTTTGGTCTTCTCTTTAAATGCTTCTCCCTTATACCTGGCTTAAGATGAAGTCTGTTCCTGAGCCACCATTGGTTGCTGGAACAGAGACATTACTATATTGTTTAAAAAAAAAACAAACCACAGTGTTCCTGCCAGTTAAGCAGAGCAGCAGTAATGCAACTGAGAGGATTGTAACTAGTACAAGGTCATTGGCTGGCTCTTTTTGTTCATTGTCCCATTTTCTCTCCAACTTCACTCAATTTGATAATGGAGTGTGATCACCAGACTTCAACTTAAGGCTACCTCTGGACTGAAGTAAGCAAAACTTGTCTTCAGTATCCTTCCATCCACTTCTCTATGTTCTTTCTTCTTGCTCCTAATGCCCAGAGGCTCAGTGTCTACATGCTTCCACCTGGTTGGCTCACCACCAATCTTTAAGGCTGCATTCTGACATCCCACCTGGTCCTACAATCCTGCCTTTTCAGTCTTCTTATACATTACTCCCCTCAACTTTATAGTCATACTTGCCTACTTGATATTCTTTACACAGAACTTTCCATCACTTGTGTCTCTGCCGTTTTATTGGCTGTTTCCCATATCTGGAATGCACTCTCTTTTCATTTCCACGTTTAAGATTTAGCTCAAACTCCATTCTCTGCTAGAAGCCTTTCTTGATCCCCCCCCCAAGTCGATTGTGCCCTTCCTACCAAAACCACTTTGTATTTATTTGGTATGTATTATATATCTACATATTGTCTCTCCTATTAGAGGTTGAGAGACTATTTTAGTTTTGTCAGTGTATCCTCAGTGTTTAGTACAGTGTCTGGCACATGGTGATACTGATTGATCATTCCAAACCAAATTCTGCTTAGATCATCTATCTTAACCTCTCTTATTTTACAAACAAATAAATTGAAGCCCTGAGAGGTTACAAGTAACAAATTTGCACAGTTAATAGCAAAGCCAGGACTAGAGTTCAGGTCTTTTTGTCCATTGTGTCATTCTCTCTCCAATCTCACTCAGTTTAAGTGAATCTCATCCAAGGTGTTAATAGCTAATAACAGCTTTCCCAGATAGCATTTGCATCTTAACAGCAGCCTTCCATGTTTTATCTCAAAACTGACCATTACTAACTACAGACATTTTAGGCAAAATTATAGGAGCTCTGCGAATAAATGCCCAAACATTCCTTTGTGGCTTTATCACTTATGGGTTCAGCTCAGCTCATTCATATATTGCCTTTTGCCTATTGGATTTCTAAAGCCCTTAAAACATTCATGAGAAAACCTTTTCAGTAGTTACTGGAGGAAGTCAGTAATTTCACCACCGAAATGGGGCTGTCATAATGAAATTCACTGACTACCACACAGTAGATATGAGCACTTCAGGTTATAGCAAGGACCTCCTGCTTTAGCTAAGTGCAGTTAAATCCACAGATCATAATTGCCCAAACAGGAGCTTTAATAGTTTTCAGGAATTAGGTATCCAAAAATTTTGTCCATAGGGTTTATAAATATCAAAATAATAACAATAATAAATTTACATTAAGCCATAAATTTGGGATTAGCCCCAGGTTAAATAACTCCTTAGACTTAGAGCAATCTATTTGCCCAGTGATCTAGGGGAGCTAGAGAGTAGCTTGTAGTTTTTACATTTTTTTAAAACAATTTCAGATGAAGAAGTAACTTTCTTCTCTTGAGAACTCTGATACCAAATGAGCTGGCAACTTGGAAATTTGCCCAGGCAAATTTAGCCCTCTAGGCAAGAATCAAAATCTTCTTTGGAGATGGGTGGGTAGAGGAGACCTTGGAGATATCTCTTCCTGCCTTCCTGAGAGCCACATCTAGATACTCACATGAACATATGTAACCTACGTGGGCAACACACACACCCCCTACAGACAGAACTAACTGAACCTCACTATTGACTGAATATAAGAGTGAAGGAGAGGAAAGAGTAAAGGTTATGATCCTGGGTGGCTGGAAGGATTGTGGTACCCTTAATAGATATAGCAAAATTAGGAAGGGGGGGGAAGATAATGAATATTTTGTGAACCTGGAAGCAGGGATAAGGTGGAGTGAATGAACTAAAAACTATAATTCTCGAATAGACAGCTCTCCTGCTCAATAATGAATACTTAGGCACAACCTTAGCCATACATTCATTCAATAAGAATTTATTGAATTTTGTTGAATACTATGTATCAGGAACTGTACTAGGCAATGAGGAAAAAAAGAAGCTTGTATTCTTTTGGAGAGAACCTTCAATACACAGATAAATACATATAAAATATACATAAAATAGATATAAAGTAATTTTTGAGGGGTTTAGAGGGAGGGCACTAGAAAACTAGAGAGAATGAGGATAGGCCTGCTTAGGAGGTGATACTAAAGCTAAACTTGAAGGAAACCATAGATTGTCAGAAATGGAGAGGGTACATTCCCAGTAATGAGAGACAGGTGGCCCAGTGGATACTGTGCAGGGACCGGAGTCAAGCAGCCTCGTCTTCTGGAGTCAATCGGACTCATCTTCGTGAGTTCAAATCTGGCCTCAGGCACTTACTAGCTGTGTGACATTGAGCAAGTCACTTAACCATGTTTACCTCAGTTTCCTCATTTGTAAAATGAGCTGGAGAAGTGGCAAACCACTCCAGTATCTCTGCAAAAAACAAACACAAAACCCATATGGGGTCACAAAGAGTCAGACACGACTGAAAAACGATTGAACACGAACACAGGCAAAATAACTATATGGTAATTTTTTGGGAGGGAAGGCACTAACGATTGAGGAGGTAATGTGGCAGAACTTGAGATCCGAGGTCTTTCCCACTTGGGGGACTCTCTAAAAGTTTATTTAATGATAATGCGTTTCTTGAATGAATGAATGACGCAATCTAGAGATACTATAGCAGAGAGAGCGTGCTTGCTGCCCCCAGCTTTCCCGCGGGACGAGTCACTTGACTGGAGCGGGTCGGTCGCGTTCCTCCAGCCTCACCGCGAGCCTGGCGGCGCATGCGCGCTGCCTGCTGTGGGACTGGAGACGGGGAAGGAGGCAGCGCGCTGACAGCTTCCGCTTTCGTTTCCTGTCTTCGCCGACTTGGGTGACGGCCCCAGCGGGCTCTTGGGCGGCGGCGGCGGCTGCGGGGGGCCGGGAAGCTCGCGGGCCGGGGTGGGGTGTGGTGCGGTGCGGTGAGGTGCGGTGCGACCTGAGCGGGCCTCCTCGGGAGCCATGGCCTGCTCCCTGCTCCAGTTCTGCCACTTTCAGGACCTCCAGGCCGCCCGGGACTTCCTCTTCCCGCACCTGCGGGAGGAGACCCCCAGCGGCGGCGCCGCCCGCAGGGACGATGGTAAGCCCCTCCCTTCCTCACCCCGGCCGGGGGTCGCAGCCCACTCCCTCCCACCCCAGCCTTGAGTCCCTGGAGGCCCGCGCACCTCTCTGGCCTGTCCCGGAGGAGGCCAGTCTCGTAGCTCCCTGTTAGTCAAGAAGCAAACATTAATTAAGCACCTTGTGTATACCAGGCACTGAACTGAGGATACAAAGAAATAAAAATGTCCTGTGCTCTGAAGGAGCGCACAGTCTAACGAAGGAGACAACATGCAAACAACTGTCCAAGCAAGAGACGGTCAGGGTAGACGGGTGGCAATCCCGGAGGGAAGGAAAGGCCTCTTGCAGAAGGTCGGATCCAAGCCGAGGCTTGGAGGCGAGGAGGGAGAGCATTCCACGAGTGGGGGCCCTTCTCTCCTCCGGCGCTCTGTCCGTCCTCGCCTTCCTAAAACTGCGTCTCCCTCCATCTCCCCTTTCACCCTCCCCCTTCCCAGACCCAGGAGTCCATCTCCCTCAGTCTCCCTCCCGCCCCATCGAAATTCAGGGGGTCCCCTTCCTTTCCCCTTCCTATTTTCATCCTCCTCCCAACTCAGCACCAGCTGTCACCGGTCCTATCTCTGCCGAGGCACCAACTCCATCCTGGGCTTTCCACCTTCCTTCCTTCTTTCTCAACTTCAGATGCCACAAACCTGCAGAAAGCTGTTTGGTGACTTAATCCTGAAGCGAATTTGCTTCTCCTCGTGTGCAAAGCAGCTAACCTTTCCAAGCAAGATTTTCAGGTTAATATTCAGGTTGATATTTTTATATCTGCTGGTAATTTGTATCTTGTCTTGGAAAAGCAAATTTGCCCCGGGTGAGATGATTTGTTATCATTATTATCCTCAAGTAATTTTAAATTAGCACCCACATGAACATAATATTAAATTCTAGAGACTAACAGGGTTAGGGCAGATTTTGGACTTAGTATTATATTATATTATTGTTAAAACAATTTGAAGTTTACCCTTTCCTCCATTCTCTAAAAGATGCAATGATTATCAGAATTCCCCATGTTTCTTAGAGAAGAGAGTATGCTTTACCCTAATTATGTTCTCATGTTTCCAGTTACAAGTATTTTTGGCTTGTAGTATGGTATAATTACCTTTTAAAATGGCAATGCCATCATAGGTAATAAAAAGCCCACTAACAGGAAACTTTTTTTTTAATTAAAAAATTTGCCAAATCTTTGAAATTGAATGCAGGGAAAAGAGCTTATATTTACCAAGGGAACTGTTGCCATGCAGGAATAAATTGTTCTTTAGTACACTTAAAGGTTTTAAGTCATACAGGTGAAACCATCAAGTGGTAACAGGTTGATGGGGCGGATAGCTCGACTAGTTTACAGACTAAAAATTCATTTGCTGGTCATTGTAAGTAAGTCTTCATAGTCTAACATTCACTCTGTATTTATTACATCTAAAGTTTTAGAGTTTAGATTTTATAGTTGTACTGATTGTTTTCAAGAAGAGGCTTTTCATACTTGAGTAATTGTTTAGGACATTGCTCTCACGTGATTTTTCCACCTACCTATCTGACCTCTCCTCAGTCTCCTTTCCTGGATCTTCATTCAGGTCACATCTTTAACAATGAATATCTCACAAGGCTCTGTCCTAGGTTCTCTTCTCCTCTCCTGCTATACTATCTCACTTGATGATCATTGATCCAGCTCCCATGGATTCAGTGATCTCTATGCTGAAGATTCTCAAATGTACTTACCTAGTTCTGACCTTTTTCCTAGCTTATGTTCTCACATCTCCAACTGCCTGATGGACATCTTGAACTTGAGGTACCATATACGTCTTAAACTCAACGTGCTCCAAAATGAATTCGTTATCTTTTCCCCAAAACCCTCCCATCTTCCCAGCTTCCCTATATTGTTAAGGTTACCATGATCCTTTCATTTCCCCAAGTTTGCAACCTAGGTGACATCCCTTATTCTTACTCCCTCTCACCTCACATGTCCAATGTGTTGCCAAGGCCTGTTAATTTTCCCTTCATAATATTTCTCAAACATGCCCCCTTCTCTCTTCTGATACTACCACCCTGGTACAGGCCCTCATCACCTCATGCCTAGTCTGTGTTGCAGCAGCCTCCTGCTGTGTCCCCATTCTACTCCATCCTCCATTCAGCTGTCGAAGTGATCTTCCTAAAGTACAGGTCTGAACATAATCCTCCACCCCACTCAATAAACTCCAGTGGCTATTTCTTTCACTTCTAGGATCAAATATAAAATTTCCTGTTTGGTGGTCAACCCCCCCTCCCCACTTTGCAATCCTCTTATACCTTAACTCCCTCTTCCCCCTACATATATACATTGATTCTTTGATCAGTGACTTGCTATTACTTGAACAAGACACTCCATACTGCAGGCATATTCACTGACTATCCTTCATACTTGGAATGCTCTCCCTCCTCATCCCTGCCCCCTAGCGTCCTTCAAGTTTCAGGTAAAATCCCACATTCTCCAAGAACCCTTTTCAAAATCTCCTTAATTCTAGTGCCTTCCCTTTGTTGATTACCTCCAATTTATCCTCTCTGTAGTTGGTTCTACATAGTTTTTTTACATGTTGTCTCCCCCATTAGACTGTGAGCTCCTTGAGAGCAAGGACTGTCTTTTCCTTTCTTTGTATCTCTAGCTTTCAGCATGTTCTTGGCAAGTAGTATGCGCTTAATAAATGTTTATTGACTGATTAACTAATTCACAGTTTCGAAGAATATTTGTGAATAAATTTTTTTTGCTAGCTTAACAGTTTTAAAAAGCCATTGTCATTGCTCTTTTTACCTGGACCCCCTTATACCTAGGGTATATGCAAAGAGTAAAATAGACATTGATTTACTACTCAGTTGGTATAGATTATTTGTCCCAAGTAAGTGACAGTTTTTATAGGCATATGATAATGTTACATAACTGTAAAATAAATAACCCTTGACTTGAGCACCCACTATAGAGTGAGTTATACATGATTGATTGCTTCAAACACTTCTATAAATTCATATTCTATTTTTATAGTAGCATGTCCATATATTACCTTATATCTTCAATTATAAAGAAAGACACATATTTCACTGCCTCAGAGATAATGAGTTCTGCTCAATTATTAACAACATTTTATTCCTTAATCAAATACCAGTAGTTTTAAAACTGGAATTTGACTTGCTTGGAATTTGGGGACGGTGGTGGTAGTATAAGTTTACTAGTAACTCTTAGTAATCTATAATTACTAGCTCTTTCTGAGCTACCAGAAATATAAAATGAACGTTCAGAAAAGATCAGAGTATTTTCGAAGCTTTGGGGTATTACAACCTGATGAACCTGTTAATTTTGCCACTAGGTAATCACATCTTTGACCAGTAGAAGCAACTGAACGTTTTTACCTTCTCCTTATTTTCCTAGAAAGATAGAAGCTGGAACAAACAGTATATTAGGTTTGGTTCCATGATAAACAGAGATCCTTCACAGACCTTGAGTAGTGTGCCTTTCTGACCATGTTTGCCTCATGTGTTTATTAGTGCAGAGCATAGCATGTTGTGGGCATTTAATGAATGCTTGTTCCTTTTCTCTGCCCTCTAAGAGTCTCCGCTCCCACACCCAAATCTTCAGTGGTATTCTCTTGCTTCTAAGATAAAATAGAGAATCTTCAATCTGGCATTAAATCCTTCCACAGTCTGCCTTTCCAGCCTTTTTTCATATTACTTCTTTTCATGTGCCCATTTTTAGTGGAACTGTCCTATTAGTTGTGCTCTCCCCTTCCCCCCTCACCCCCAACTAGATTTCATCTTTTGCACGTGCGGTTCTCCTTATCTGTAGTGTACTCTATTCATTACCTCCTCCTCACAGACTTCCTAGCTTTCTTCAAAGACAGTTGAAGTGCCAACTCCTTTAAAAGGCCATTGTGGATTTTGCCAGTTGTTGATGCCTCATATCCTGTATGTAGATATTGTGTATGTACATGTCTGTGAACATGTATACCTCAATAGAATGTAAGCTCCTTGGGGTGGGGTGTGTTTAGCTTTTTGTATTTGGAAATAGCTAAGTGGTACAGGGGTTAGAGAACTGGACTTGGAATCAAGAAGATCAGAGTTCAGATCCAGCCTTACATATGTAATAGCTTTGTAACTCTGAGTAAGTCACTTCAGCTTGTCTGTTTCTTTTTTTTATTATTATTTTTATTTTTATTTTTTTAGGCAATTGGGGTTAAGTGACTTGCCCAGGGTCACACAGCTAGTAAGTGGTTTGGTCTGAGGCTAGATTTGAACTCAGGTCCTCCTGACTTTAGGGCTGGCACTCTATCCACTGCGCCACCTAGCTGCCTCTCTGTTTTTTTATAAAATGGGGACAATAACAGCTACCTCCCAGCAATGTTTTGAGGATAAAATGAGATAGTATTTGTTAAGGTCTTTGAAAATCTTAAAGCACTATATAAGTGCTAGTATTGTTATTGTTTCATTATCATTATTATTATTTTCCCAATGCCTAGTGAGCACTCAACAAATACTTTTTGATTGTTCTGCTTTCTTTACTCTGTCACATAAATCTTCACATGTTGCTCCAAACACTTCACATTTGTTGTTTGTTATGGTATCATACTATTACATTATGTTCATATATCACAGTTTGATCAACTCTTCCCAAACAAGTTAATTTAATTCAACAGTCGTTTATTAAATACCTCTTATGTACCGGGAAACATACAGATAGTAGACAATGAGCATCTACTTTGTTGACTACAGTGTATATAGGATCTTTGTTTTTATAATTATTCTCCTTGGAGTATATCCCCAGCAGTGAAATCCCTGGATCAAAAGGCATGACTTTTCTTGCATGATTATAAATTGTTTTCTGAACATTTGGATGAATTTTCAACTTCAGTAATTGTGTATTAGTGTCTCCTTTCTTGTAGCCTCTCAGATAGGAACTATTTCTATATTTCATTATCTGACAATTTGAATATTTGTTTTTGGTTTAATTTACATTTTTCATATAAGTGACTTGGAGCATTTAAAAATTGTTGATAATTCACATTTTCATTAATTTGCTATAACTCTTAGATTTCAGACTTTTATCAGAAGTACTTGATGCTAAGATCTCTCCTCCCCCCCAGTTGGTAGGTTTTCTTAGAAACTTTGATTTTGTTTGGGGTAAAATCTTTTGAATTTTATGTAATTGAAATTTCCTTTTTAGAAAAAATATCATTTAGGTTCATGGTTATTCCTCATTCAATTAAGAATTCTCTTCCTAAACATAGATCTGAAAAGAATCAATTTCTCCTTTTAAAAAAAAATGCTACTAATATGGAGCTTATATGTAGTGTATGGTGTTAGATTGAGAGACAAACCTAATTCCTGCCAGTTCTGCTACTTTCCAGTTGTCCTACCAGTTATTATCAAATAGGGGTCCTTCCCTCAGTGTTCTTGGGTTTGTGAAATACTGGGCTATTGTTCTGCTTGGTTTTGCTTATCTATACTAATCCACTTTTCTGTTTTCAGTCAGTACCAAATAGTTTTAATAATTACTGCCTTCTGATGTAGTCAGAGAAATGGTACAGTAAGGCCCCCTTTTTTCCTGCTTTTTTCATAATTTTCTTTGAAATTCTAGATCTTTGCTAATGAATTTTGTTATTATTTTGTGTAGTTCTATGGAGTAACCCCTTGGTAGTTTGATTTGTGCAGCACTAAATCTTTAAATTCAGATTGTATCATTTTTATTACATAGGGTATCCCAAAAGGCTTAGTTCAGTTTTTAGTGTTAATAGCTTAAAACTTTAGTGAATTAATGACTTAAACATGCACTAAGACTTTTGGAATACATTGTATAATTGTTCAGCCCAAACACAATTAATGTACTTTATTTCTGTAAAGAGTGTTTTGTAGTTGTATATTTTTTTTGAATCCTACACATCTTGGTAGGTTAACATGTGAATATTTTATGTGTTGTGAATGCAATTTTCCTTTTTAGCTCTTTGAGTTTTATTAGAAAAGCTATTACTCTTTGTGGATTTATTTTGTATTCTGAGACTTTCCTGAAGGCATTGTTTCATTGAATCCTTGGGATCATCTAAGATAACCATTGTATTTTCTGAAAATGGAAATAATGTAGCCTCCTTGTTTATACTATTTTCCCCTCAATTTTTGTTACTATAGCTAGCATTTGTAGCATTATATTAAAAAAAGAGGCATTCTTTATGCATTTCATAGGATTATGATTTAGAGTTGGAAGGAACTTTAGAGGTCATCACATCCAACTCCCTCATTTTACAGATTAGGAAATCGAAGGTCAGAGAGGATAAGTGATTTGTCCAGGGTCACATAATTATTAAATATATGAAGTAGGATTTGAACCCACATCTTCTTGACTCCAAATCCAGTGCTCTCCATTATGTCATGCGACTTTCTTATCTGGATGGTAATTGATACTATTGGAGAAACCCAGGCTAAAATTAGAAAAACAGGACTGTCAGACTTATAGTAATTATTTAGGATGTTATTGCATCTTTTTCATTCTATGTTTATTTTTAAAATGTGTTACCTATATTTAGCAAATGCTTGGGTATCGTTTCATATCTAGTTTGTCCCTTTTTCCTTCTAATGGATTGTCTAATTGTTAGGCTTATGTGTTCCATTTATTTCTGTTGTATTGATTTTTATCTATCTTCTCTTTTAAGTCAATATTTTGTAAAAAATGAGTTAAAAGACCATAAGGATTTTTATGACTGGAAAAAGAAGTAGGATGATCATATAGCAAGAATGAGATACATTATGGACAGCTGTAGTATTACATTCAAAAGTCTTGAAAAATTAAAAGAATGAGATAAAAGTCTCCAGTGCTTCAAGTGGATCCAAGAATTTTAGGTAAGAAAGTAGATGATAATCACACGGGATGCTGTTACAGCATGGAAGGGCTCCAGTTAGCTCTGGTACAGGGAATATCCACATTCCTAACACAGATTTATCAAAGTGTGGGACCAAAATTTCAGACATGCTATGTCATACTTTGATGATTTTTACAAGCTCTTTACTGAGGAGGAAAAGAGAGAAAATAGAATTAGTTTAAATGTAAGGAAAGATTTCTAGCAGAGAGTATTGTTAAATATTAAAATGATTAGGAAGGGAAATTATAGAATTATTTTGTTAGGGTAATAGAAGAATTTAGCTATTAAAATTGTTTTAATTTTAGTTTTAGCCATTTTTAAAAATAAATTTTAACTGATATCTGTTTTTTTTTTATAATAGTAATATCTCCCATTATCCCCTTTCATTTCCCTACCAGAGAGCCATCCCATATGACAATTATTTTTTAAAGACAAAAAAGCAAAAAAAAAAAAATAGAGAAAAATCAGCACCATCGATCAAAACATTGAAGAAGACTAAAAATATGTGCAATGTATCATGCTTGTGGACCTCCTATCTCTGTAAAGGGGTGACGGGGTGGAGTATATTCTTTTCGTAACTTTTTACTTTACTCTGCGTCATCAGTTCATGTAGATCTTTCTATGGGTTTCTGTATTCATCATCTTCACCATTTCTAACACCATGTAATATATTCCATTACATTCATGTACCACAGTTTGTTTAGCCATTCCCCAATTGATGGCCATCTACTTTGTTTTTAATTCTTTACTATCATAAAAAAGTGCTACCATAAATATTTATATAATTTATATAAATATAATCATGGAGACTTTCTTCTTATCAATGGCCTTCTTGAGATATAAGCCTAGTAGTAGAATCACTAGATCAAAGGGTTTAGGCATTTTATGCACTTTATTTGCATAATTCCAAATTGCCTTTTAAAATGGTTGTATTGATTCATAGCTAAGACAGTTCACCTATTTTTCTTAATGATATTTACCTTTTGGGGTTTTTTTTGTACATTAATAAACCAAGTGAATTCAAAGTATGAAGTGGTAGAAAACTCTTATAATCACCCATTAGATTGTGAGCTCCTTGGGGACAGACTGTTTTTTTCTTTGTACTCTCAGCACTTAGCACAATGCCTGTCCTATTAAGTACTCCCTTAATAAATTCTTGTAGTCTTGACTTGACATTATCAATGAGGAAATTATTTTTCCTAAAAGAAATAACTGAAAAGATAACACCATTATATTCATATGGAGTATTACATTTTTCTCGTGGAAGAAGCTAACTTAAAAAAAACATTAAAAGGCATTAGGAAATTAAGGGACATATGCTTTCTTATAATTGTGAATTAATGTAAGTTAATATAATTAATAATCTATTGTAAAGTTCCATATAGATGTCAGATAGTATTACTGATTTTTATTTTTATTAAGAAAGTTCGACTCCAATCTATTATTCATTGTTGTATAGAGCTGATCCTAGGTTCTCAAAGGTCACATGCCAGTGGAATGTAAGCTCTATCAAGTTTTATGTGACTAGTAATTATAGTGCTTGCCACACATCACTGTTCAAGGACCAGTTTTTGTTGTCGTTCAGTCATTTTGGTCATGTCTGAGTCTTTGTGACTACATTTAGGGTTTTCTTGGCAAAGATACTGGAGTGGTTTGCTATTTCCATTTCCAGCTCCTTTTACAGATGAGGACCTTAGGCAAACAGGGTTAAATGACTCAACCAGAGTTACATAGTTAGTGTCTAAGGCTGGATTTGAACTGAGGAAAAATGAGTTTTTCTGACTGCAGGCCTAGCACTCTATGCATGTTGCCACGTAGCTGCCCCAAGGACCAGTTTGGATAAGTAAAGACAGACCCATTACCATCAGGTTTGTCATTAGTGACCAACTTTTTGGCTTTGATAATGTGAAATAAAATACAAAATGATTCTCAGTTCAGTGCAGCCCCTGTGCTTCTTCAGTGAATATGGGCAAGAGGATTACTAAGAATCATACAATTTTTAGCCCTTCTGCAAACATTGATTAAACTGTTGGTGAGATACTTGGCTAGTGACCAGCAAATGGACATGCTATTAAAGAATCTAGAATTATATCAACCTTGATGTTTTCTCTGTAAATGAAATGAGAAGACAAAAGTTGCATCTAAGTGGAAGGCTGGTTCACAGGTTTTCCTTGCAGAGGCAAATAAAGGAGTTGATTTTCTTGTGTGTCTTAAGGCAACAATAAATATTATTTCATGGATCACTTAGTCACTTCCTATAGCAGTGCTCATAATGAACAGTCATAATAAGACTACCACAAACACAGTTGTAACTTTGTTCCAATATCTGTTGCTAAAGATAAGAACATAGAGAAACTCTACAAAGTTGATGAGTCATTTCATATTAAATCAACAGGTACTTTTAATGAGAAGCAGCTTGGTGTAATGTGGTTTTAGTGTTGGACATGGAATCAGGAAGACTGAGGTTCAGTTCTCCCATGGCACTTCATAGACAAATGGATCATAGGCAAGTCTCTCTGAGCCTCTAGAAACTTTGTGAGCATTTCTGAAATTCCATTAGAAATCAGTGGGAAAATAGAAGCTGTTATAAAATTTGCTTTATGTGTTTGTTTTGCAGACACATCTGGTACATAAAGACAGGTCCAACTTTAAAACGAATGGTTTTAGTTTATGTATATCATTGTTCCTTTCCTTTGTTTTGGGTAACCAAGTGTTGAAAGCATATTGCATACAAACAAAAGAGTCCTGAAGCCATAAATATTAGGCAGTAATTGATATATTTCATATGCTGAGTAGGCTGTTTTTTATCCAGATAAATGATAGTCTTATAGTATATATACTAAGCTTCTTTAAAAAAAATTTTCTGCTCTTTTAAAAATCACTGTAACTTCTCAGTGATTACCCCCAATAAGAATAAACATCTCCTTTTTAAACAAGTAAGTATAATTAGTCAGAATGAATCAACCTATTGGCCATATTTGAAAACATATGCTATTGTCCACTTTGCCAACAGTTGGGAGTCCTGCTTCAGTATAAAGGACTTGGATAACTTTCTAAGATTTATCCACTAAGTTCTTGACTGGTTATAGGCTCCATATATAGTAATGTAAAGAGTTCTTATATCTGTAAAATCACTGTACTTGACACATGCTTTAATTCACCTTGACTTAAATGTAGAAGTGTAAGGCATGGAGGAAGGGAGAACCAGGGAAATATATTTTGCAAAATATATCTTAGGAGTAAGAAGTGAAAGAGGTTGAAGGTTGTAGATTGTGTAGAAATTTTACTCCTATATATGAGTATTTTTAGAAGAGTCACTGGATAAGGTGAGCACTAAATGATATCACAAAAAATAAACTTGATATGTTTACAGGAAATATCTGTTCCTAACATGGGAGTCATTTCCTAGTGAGGGGCATGTTTATGGTTAAACCATTGATTTGTTAGAGAAAAGAATGGAATTAGTACAAAATTAGAAAAGCAAATAAAAATGAAAAGATACGGCATGTCGTTTAAACCGGACCTATTTAAATAAGCTGTTGATGCCAAAGATTGGGAAATGGTTAGAACAGATATCAGACCTAGAAACCATCTCAGCCAGCAGATTTTTATATTCTTGCCAGAAAGGTGTAGCAGCCAAGGGCAGTACTAATTTAGAATATAGATTTGGAAAGTAAAGAGCAAGGATGGTAGCTAATGAGCAGTATTGCCTCATAAAACAGAAGCAGTTGTAAATAGTAATAATGAACATTTATTAAATGCCTACTATTAAATGCCAGGCATTATGCTAAGCACAGGGGATACAAAGAAAGACATCAGACCCTTCTTGCCTTCAAAGAGCTTGGCATCTAATGAGAGAAGACGGTACCTGAAAAGAGAGTGAAAAGTTTGGTGGGGACTGGGTTTGAGGAAGAAGAGTATCCAGCCCAGGGCCATAATGAAGCCCTGTAACTGGGGTGGGAAATGATCTCAGGAGGTGTGAATTAGAGAGTTGATTTTATCTTGCAGAATGATGAGTTTGTGGAGATCATGAAATCCAGGAGGTCAGCTGGGTAGGAAATGAAGTAAGAAGGAAAAAATATTAACAGAAAGTTTTGGCCGGTAAAACCAAGTACTCTCAAGAGCATTTAAGCATCGAACTAGAAGGAATACAACAAATAGAAAATGGAAGATTTTTCAAGTTTACTATTCTCTTTCAAGCTATTCTCTTTATCAGTGACTCTGGATCTACCACGTTTAAATACCAGCGTAATCCCTAATGTGCTACATGAGGAAGCAGAAATTTCCATAAAGAAAAAAGAAAGATTCCAAGAGCAGCTGGACCAGAGCAAGTACACACAGTGGTAGTCCAAACTAGAGGTGACATGATTTTAAGGGCATTGAGGGATTGATTCCTAATCCTGGAAGAAGAGAGGATACCAAATGCTTGGAGAAATCACAGACTTTAGTATTGTTGAAAGAAGTTGATTGTAAAAATAACTACTAAGCAGTATGCCAATTTTTCTGTCCCTATAAATCTTTGAGAATAATCTACACATGCATCAAGAAGATTCTTGATGAAAGTATAGATAAATTTTTGTTAATGGTATATGCAGCAAGCCACATCTTTACAATCACCCCATTTGAGTATAAGGTGCAGAAAATTAAAGATCCCACCGTTCTTATTTTTTGCTTATAAAAGAGCATTTGATTTCATAGAGTGAAACGACACCTCAGAGGCTGTTTTCCAACAGTGTCTTTAATGCATATATTGAAATTATACATGATTCTTTGTAACGTGTAACAGAGACAACTTTGGCCCTCTAAATATACATATGAGGTGAGAATTGAAGCAGTCACATGTTTGCCAGTGGAGGTGTGGAATACTAATAAAAAGGTGTTCCCTCTAGATCAGTCTTGAACATCGTACAGCCAGCAGCATGCCAAAGGATTTCCTTTACATACAAAGGATGTTTTCCTTTACATTTTTCCAGGGCCACCCGAAATCCTTTGGTGTGCTATAAGTGGTCCAAGGGCCTTAAGTTGTGCAGGCCTGCTCTGGATGATAAGATCTCCTAGATCTGTTGGGGGATGGTGTGTTACTGATTGTATCAAGATTGTATCTTATCATTTAATATGAAGCAAATGTAAAAATTTAGAAGATGAACACCTATTTGTAGTAACTTGTGGACTTCTATACTTAGGGATATAGAAATGTTTAGCAATGTAATAATGGGGTCGTGTCAAAATGAAAATGAATGATTTTAAATTTACAGGGAAAACTATATGGATGAAGAGTCAGTGAAAAATTCCTATTTTCTAGGCTGTAATATTCAATTGGGTAGATAACCAGTAGTCCTGGGGATGGTCAATGACCTGGGCCAGAATTCTGTAGAAGAGAGAGAATTGGTTTGATTGCCTTGGTGTTAAGTTTCCTCTTGAAATAAAAATCCCATCTTTTTAAGACCAGTATTCTCACAGTGATTCTATGAGATTGAAAGTAGTGTAATTACCAGGCTTTGAAGAATCAAAGTTTTAGGTCATTCACAGGGTAATGGAGCATCGAATGGTGGGGATAACAAGATGCAGCCTCCTACCTACAATAAACTGTATGGGGAAAAGAAGCATAAAAATCATCAGAGAAATGTATGTTCATAAAAAGAAGTAAGCTGGTCAGAGCAGGGATTAACTGATAAGTTGTATGCTTCATTGGAATGTATGAACTGCCAAGAAATCTAGAAAGAGCAACTCAGGATATTGGATAGACCCTTTTCTGGAGAACTGAGAAAGGAACTTGGACAAGAATATCACAGGAGATGAGGTGGAAATGAGCTGCTGTCAGTACCATTGGAGAGAGAACTCATATGGATGAGAATCACATAATTTGTTGAAGCATTTTTCATTGAAAATAAACCTGGCTGAAAGAAGAGGGTTGTATAGGCTTTTTAAAAAAAGTGTACCTGCATTAAAATTTTTTTTTCCTTTTTTTTATAAAATTACCCATCAGCGAACATGACTAGTTCAATATACAAAGAACAAAAAAAGTTTTTTTAATGAAATGATAAAGTTGTTACATTGTTTTAAAAGTATATATTCAATTTATATAGCAGTAACAATTGCTCTATTTTTTATTTGAATTTGTTTTTATATTCTGTGTATTTTAAAAATGCTTTATTAATGCTTTTTTCTTTCTTGTAATTCAGTCGCTAGCTACACATTTACCCCCTACATAGAAGTCCTCCATTCTAACAAATAAGTATAGTTAATTTGGAGACTTTTTCAGTCTGATGATTCTGTGAACATTTAGCATATTTTTTTCTCACCGACAATATCACATCATTTTTCTGGAAATAGATATCAAAGAATATTAGAATTGAAGGACTTCAGCATTTAACATGAAGCAGTTTAGATGATTTCGAAGATGAATGCCTGTTTGTTATAACTTGTGGACTTCCCCTACTTTTTGGGATAATAGAAAAGTTCAGCAAAGTAATATTTGGGTCATGTCAATCTAGCTTTATAGGAAATAAGAAAGCACTTTCTTATTCTCTGTTGGTTCCCTTTAAAATTTTTTTTCAACTTTTAACACTATGTAATATTCTTTTGCCCTGAGAAAATACATTAAACTTTTTCCTCTTATTTGAGACAGAAGTTTCTCACTTTTTGTATATATAGGTATCCATATTTGGTGCCTCTGTTATTTCTCAAACCAGAATCAAGGAATTTGTTTGGTCGTGTGATAATATTGTACTTCCATTAGACCATTAAGATGAATTTTTTTTTTCATTTTTCATAATGCCTAATGGCTTTCAGTTACTAATTTAGTGTTTTAACTTGACATAATCATGTTGGAAAAACAAAGTGTCAAATTAATTGCTTAGACATAAAATTCAATTTTGTGTCTTGTTTTAAGGTTTCTGCTCAGTAATTATAAACTGTTTATAAGGATAGGGTATTCAGTAGCAAATTAGATTAGTGTATGTTTGAAAATGAACAGGAATTGTGAATAATAAAAGTTTAATTTCTTACAAGTTTTTAATGGGATAAAGATATTTTTTCTTTTGGAACAATTGTAACTTAAGGCTTATTTAAATTTTTTTTTAATAAGGAAATGATATTTTGTTTCTTCAGTGACATGGAGACTTTAGTGGTTATATAACTGCCAAATGACAGTTTGTGAACAGGTTTTTGTGTTAGTATAATCTAATCATGGGGCAAATTCTTCTCTAGAAGACGTGATTATGTTGGAGTTTTCAAACCTTCAGTTACAGGCTTTCAATTAAAAGTCAGTGCTAATAAGGGTGAATAAGGATTCATGTTCTTGTTGATAATGATACTAGACAGTTCATAATAATGTTGGCTAATAGTGAATTTTTAAAAAATCCCTCCCCCAAAATAGTCCTAGCTAATAAATAAAAGGTCACAAATTAAAGCCTTATTCAGTTCTTTCCTTTTTTCTTTCAGTCCTTAGTATTGGTATAATTCTCAGGACATAATTAGATGTCCACAATTATCTAGTGCCATATAGTTTGCAAAGTGCTTTCCTTAAGATCACGAGAAGTTCAAGTATTAATCCAGTTTCATAGATTAGGACCCTGAGGCTAAGAAAAGTTAAGTGATTTGCCTATGTCATGCAGTGAATAAGTGACAAAGCTGGAATTCAAAACTAGGCTGTCTTTTTTTAAATAACAGATGTTCATACAGATCAGATACCTCCCAAATCAATGAGCCCTTCCTTGTAACTAAGAAGCAGATAAAATCAATTAGCACATAACTGCCTAACAGTGTGTATGCTGTTCTGCAGCCATAGCCCCTTCAGTTCTTCAATGAAATGTAAGAAGTGCTTGTCCTCATCTCTTCTTGAGAACCAGAATTTTTCATTCTTACTACAGTATTACACTTAATTTTAGTGTTCTTTTCATTTACATTATTGTAGACATTGTGTAAATTACTTTCCAGATTCTGCTTACCTTACTCTGCATCAGTTCATAAGTCTTCCTACATTTTTCTGAATTATTCATATTCATTTCTTCCTATTGTACATTATATTCATATATCATAATTTATTCAGCCTTTCCTCAATTGATGGGCAAATCCTAATTCTTTTGACTCTGTGTATTGCTGTTTCCATTGCTTTGCACTTTCTCTCAAGAATATTAATTAAATATATACAGAATCAATATATGAGATGATAGAGTGAGTAGAGGGATTGATTTCTACAAGTAAGGATGGAATTGCAAAATTTTTTTATAATAGTGGATTTTGCACATTCAATTTATGTCTTTTTTGCTTTATTATCTTTGATTTTAAATTTATTTTTGAGTAGTTTAAATTAAGTTAAAATTGAGACAAAATTAATTTTACGAAGTAGGAGTAGAATAGGAATCAATAGAGAACATTAAAGTCAGATCACATTGCATTTACTTTAGTATTCTCAGTTGCCTTTTCTGTCATTGAGTTGCATCAGGAATGAGATGTGAGGCAGTTAAATAAAACAAAATTAAGGCTTGTATCTTTAAAGGAAATAGCCTTGTTTTTAGTTTACAACTGGAATACTGTCCTGATGCAGTGTGCTTCTGCAGTGTCTTTTAAAAATAACAGAGATATTGAATACATAACCTCTAACATATGAATCGTGGAATGAGTGCAATAAAGATAAAGAAACACTCAGTCTATTTATAGATTTAACCAGTAGAAAATATATGCTGTTCCTTGAGCTTTTCAGCATGACCACTTTGTCATTGACTTAGAGTACAGATACAATTTCATAATGATTTGAATGTTGGTTTTGTTTTTGCTAACTTCATTAAAATCATTCTAGTCTTCCTTCTGGGCCATTTTCTTATTTTGGGGGGGATTAGGTTTTTTTAAACTAACATTCATAGATATAGAGTTGGAAGGAAACTTATATCATATAGTCCAGAGATGTAAAAAATGCTCAGCATTATGGAAAAGGCCTCCATCACGCCCTAATACAGACTGAACTAGATTAAAATTTAATTGGAAAATATTTAGCCAAATACATAGAAATACAGTAGAACATAGATAATGTTAATATGTGGTTTTATAAGGCAATATGAAGCTTAATGGCCTGCTTTCTGTTTGAGATTGACACCTGTAATTAAGTCCAACATCCACCTTACAGGTGAGGAAACTGAAGAGAGGCTGAAGTGACTTGCCCAAGATCATACAGGTATTAGGTGTAACCTCTTTTATGAAGCCCTTCTTTCTTCAGTTTTCTTTGCACTACTGACTTGTGTACATGTGTAATCTCTTCCCTTCCTTCCCCATTGCTCCTTTGCCCATTTCAATGTAAGCTCCTTGAAAGCACGACCTGTTTTGTTTTTGTCTTTGTGTCCACAAAGCCTAGCTTAGTGTACTATACATAGTAGGCTCTTAATAGATGTAGGTTTGCTTATTTGAATTGAATTATGCCTTAACACAGAAACTTTGTAATGCTTTCTGGCTTTCCATGTCTTTTCTGACAAACTACTGTACTAGTACACTAAAGCTGTTTGGCTTTTTCCTACCCTGAGCTGGGTCTTATATTGCCCCTATTATTTATCAGCTCCTTATCAAGTCTTTTAAGACTCAGAATAATCAGGCTACAACTTACCCTATTTTATCTCTCACTACCCTCCCACATGTACCTTCTGTTCTGCTCTTACTGGTTCCTCCACTGTTTCACATCTGCCTTGTGGTTCTGTCCTCTGTGCCTTTTTTCATGCTATCTCTTCCTCCTAAAAAGTGATTCCCTTACCTTCTAGAAAATGCTCCTTATTTCTCTTAAAGTATCAAAGTACTTTAAGACCTAGATCAAGTCCAGTTTTTTCAACAAAGGTTCCAATTCATCAGATCCTCCTTTCCCTTAAATTCTTGAGTATTTGCCAGTTCTACTATGGGGAACACCAACCTTTTCCTAATGAGGAGTTGATTTCCTGATTTCCTCAAAAGTATACTTGGAGAAGGGTGGGAAGGAGTGCTGAAGTGAGAAGTAATTGTGACAGGACGGCAGTCTTTTCTCTCTCTGATTATCCTTTTAACCCATGAGAAGAGTTGTATAATGATGGCTTGTTTAAAAAGATTAACTGTTTAATGTTTTAAGATTCACTGGTAGAATAAATGACTGGCATTTTGAGACTCCTTCTGTACTACATAATTGAGCTCTTTAGTTAATTCCTTAACCATTGCCATGTTTGTAAGTTTTTTCATCTAGTTGTATTTCTCTAGGGCAGAACTATATAGGATTATGTTTCTCTTGTACTACCCTCATCTCTCTCCTACCTAACCACACTGCCTATTAAACTTCTGGGCACATAGCAAGCAATCAGTTAAATACTTTGTGAATTAAATCATGTATTAGATGAAGCCTATTGGAAAAGTATGAGAAAGTTCAGCTTTGGGCAACATAAAGGAAAGAGACTCAAACTCTGGAGCTTGGAAGTTTGAAGGGGATTGGAATCCTTAGTTGTGGGAAATAACAGTGTTAGAAGGAAGATCCTGCATTTGGGAAAGTGTTGCAAAGAACTTAATTGCTAAGTGGAGACAACATTCTAGCTTAAAACTATTGGCTGTTACAGTGAATCTCTATATTCCAGGATCTTTTTTATTCATGTTTCAAGGACTATTTCCAAAGTAAATTAGCTTTTAGTAATTTTTTTGTGAGACTCTATAGACTTTACAATAAAATTCACTCCAGTATTTGAAAACCTAAATGGATAGACCATTTAGATCTTTACCTTCTCATAATCTTCAAAAGATTCAGAGTAGGTAGTACATAATTTTTAAGTATTCATTGAACATGTTGATATGGATACTTAGGTTGGAGGTTGCCCTAGATAATTTCTAATAATTTCTTCCTTTTAGCTCTTACATAATTCTGTCATCTTACTTGTATCCCATGGGCATTTGTTAAGTATTACTGATGTTAATGGTTTAAGAATACTATAATAGATACCTATAATACCTATTATAGAAAAACTGTGGGAAAAGAGCTTTTTGTCTTGCCTGGCCATTGTTTTTTATTTCTGAAGAACATTATGGAGTCCCAAGGTAGTCTTTAGAATCCAACCATTTTGGAGAGCAATTTAGAACTCTACCCAAAGGGCTATGAGAATGTGCATACCCTTTGACCCAACAATAGCACTTCTAGGGCTATATCCCAAAGAGATGATACAAATGGGAAAAGGACCCACAGTACAAAAATATTTATAGCAGCTCTTGTTGTGGTGGCAAAGAATTGGAAATTGAGAGGATGCCCATCAATTGGGGAATGGCTGAACAAGTTGTGGCATATGAATGTAATGGAATACTATTGTGCTATAAGAAATGATGAACAGGCTGATTTCAGAAAAACCTGGAAAGACATGTATGGTCTGATGCTGAGTGAAGTGAGCAGAACCAGACAATAGCAGCCACGTTGTGAGATGACTAATATTGATAAACTTAACCCTTCCCGGCAATACAAGGATCTCCAAAGGCCTCGTGATGGAAAATGCTATCCCCATCCAAAGAAAGAACTGTGGAATTTGAATGCAGATTGAAGCATACTATTTGCTATTTTTTTTTCTCTTCTGTTGAGTTTTGTTTCCTCTTTCTGGTGGTTCCTTCTATTGGTTCTAATTCTTACTTCCAACATCACTAATGTGAAAATATGTTTAATGAAATTATGTATATTGCCTATATCAGATTGTGCGCCATCTTGGGGAGGGTGGTGGGGAGGAAGGGGGAGAAAAATTTTAAACTCAAGCATATGTAAGTGATTGTTGATAAATCAAAATAAATTAATTTTAAAAAGGTAGTCATTAGACACAGGAAATGACCTGGAAAAAGCAAAGTGGTGGATTTCCAACACCTTCTGACTGCTGATGTCAAGTGTTAATGAGCTGACTGTAAGGCAGTATCAGATGTTTCTCAGTTGCAGTCAGGAGGCTGTAGAAATTATGTCACTGGGACTGAATAGAAATAAATACTTTGAAACAGGCAGTGCTTGCCTTACAGATTGGTTGTGCTTTCAGAAACTCAGTTGTACTGTTTTGATCTGGAACTCTAGCTTTCCCATAGAAACAAATGTAATAAATGGTTAAATTCCCAGGCTGTCCCCCAAAAGGTTATTAGCCCATAATGTTCCCAAAATATTATTTCAACTCTTCCTAACTAATTTTTTTATATTTATGATTTAAAAAAAAACATTACTTACGACATTCTTTTCTGTGGGTCCAGATATGATCTAGATTCTAGCCTTAACCCTCCATGGGTAAGAAGGAAGGCTGTAGAAAAGAGGGTAATAGGGTAAGTGTAATATTTGAATATAAAAGTAACTTGATAACTCAGCAGTTTCATATTTATATAACAGAAGACATCTTTCAAGGTTACACTTCCGTGGTATTTTGATTGGAGCATACAGTGGAGGTAGGACTCTGGATTTGCACCATAGGTCATTTGAAAATTTTGAGTGTTGATACATCTGCCTTGTTATTCTGTCTTTTATGCCTTTGTCCTGCTATCCTTTCTCCTGGAAAGTGATCTCCTTTCCATCTAGAAAGTGTTCCCCATTTCTCTTAAATGTGTCAAAATGCTTTAAACAAAGCTTTCCCATACTATTCCAGTTCATTAGAATCTCAGTTCTCTAAATTCTTATGAGAATATTTGACAGTTCTACTATAGGAATCAACTGCCTTTTCTAATGATTTCCTTGAAGTGGTATGATAAGTCCAGAGAGTGTGCTTGGAAAAGGCTGGAAAGGGGTGCAGTAGTGAAAAGAAGTTGTGACAGGGAAGTTTATTCATGTGTAAGAAGAAGTTAATCTAAATGGCCTCTAAGGTCCTGGCTAGCTCTAGCATGCTTTTTATATGTTGATATTTGTAGATGATTGCCTATTAATATAGGATAATAGATGTTTGTATTTATAAATCTGTTTTTTCCCTGCTCCTTCCATCTTAATGAAACCTGGCTTCCCTCTGATGACACAGCCTCTCTGGCCACCCTTTCCAATACTGGCTACACCGTCATGCATTCTCCTCAGCTCACTAGTTGAGGCTGGAGAATTGGAATACTCTGTGCCCCCTATTGCCACTTCCAGATTCTCCCTCTTCCTCTATTGCTCAGTAACCTCTTCTCTTCCTTTGAGGTTTGTGCTATTTACATCTACCACCCAACCAAAATCCTGGTAGCTGTTGTCTACAGACACCTCCCCCCACCCCATCCTCAATGAGTTCAATACCTGGCTTACAATTTTTCCCTCCTCCTCAACTCCTGCCCTCATACTAGGGGACTTCAGCATATATATCGATTCTCTCTCAAATATCCTAACCATTCAATTCCTCAACCTACTCACCTCCCATGAACTACTCTTCCACCCCACCTCAGCCACACATGAAGATGATCATACCTTTGATGTTGCCATCATTCACAAACATGTCATCTCCTTTCAAGAATTCTTTTCACCTTTCTCTCCGCCTTCCCTTATATAGTCCTACTTTTCATCTGTATCATGACCTCCAATTCCTTGACCCCTCAGTTCTCTCCCAGGCCATCTCCCTTGCACTAGTCACTCCTCTTCTCCCCATCTTGATTTCCTCATCTCAATTCAACTCTATACTATCCTCCTCTCTTGAATTCCTAGCCCCCTTACCATATCACTAATCATACCTAGCCAAGCCTCATCCTTAGATTACTCCCTCTGTTCATTGCCTTCACTTCTGTGCATGTGCTGCTGACGAAAGGTAGAGAAAATCACACAACTGGTCTGGTTGGGTCCACTACAAATTTATGTTACACAATTACAATCGAACCCTCACTGCCACTAGGCAATCCTGCTATATGTCCCTTATCAGCTCACTATACCATGCTACTGTGGCCCTTCCAAACATTTTTATCCCTTCTCAGTCTTCCCATAGCTCACCCTTCTCTTATCCTCTCAACTGAGAACCTTGCCTTTATTTTACAGAAAAAATTGAGACCATTTACTGTGAACTCCCTCTCTTCCCCTCTTCCTCATCTCCTGTTACTCAGGTGCCTTTCTGCCACTTTCTGCCCTGTCTCACATGATGAAGTGGCCTTATTCCTTACTAAGGCCAACTCCTCTACCTGCTCAAGCAATCCCATCCCATCCTGTCCTCCAACAGATTGACCCATCTGTCATCCTCACTTTTTCACTTGTTTTCAGTCTCTCCCTATCTACTGGCTCATTTCCGACTGTCTACTATAGAGGGCCCCCCTGAACTTGTTTTCTTGAGTTGCCCTGTTTTCCAGAAATGAACCCAGAACCTCCCCCCAAAAAAGCTAACATAGCATTGATCTTTTGTGAGTGGACTTTATTATAACTTTCAGTCCTCTTGAAGTTGAGTCAACTATAAGCCTGACTAAACTGTATAGCCAGGATCCTTTCAGAGAAGCAGAACATCCTCCCTCCATAGTCCAATGTTCCCAAGTCCTCCTGCCCCCTCTCACTCCCCCTCCCCTACTGCTCCCTTCCTCCTTCCATGCCACTCCCATTTGGGAAGGGATTGCCTTTCACCCCTCCTATAAGACCTCCTCTTTTTGTTATACTCCATAAATACCCAAGGCTCTGTCAGTATTTTAGGCTCCTTGGTATAAGTAGTTCCTACATGCATGTGCCTTTCTCTTGTAATCAGTCAAGTTACTACCCATGTCTTAGTGGAGTCATGACTTTTTATTAACACTACAAACTTGCACATGTCTCCTCTACCTTGAAAAAACCCTCACTTCCTTCCGTTCCCACTGTCATCTTATATCCATTTACAATAGGTGTCTCCACTTTCTCTCTTCTCATTTTCTTCTTAACCCCTTATGATCTGGCATTCAGTCTTATCACTTCAACAAAACTACTCTCTCCAAAGATACTAATGATTTCTCAGTTGCTCAATCTAATGGCCTTTTTTAATCCTCATTCTTCTTGACCTTTCTGAAGTTTCTGACACTGTTGATCATTCTTTCCTTCTTGATACTCTCTTTATGCTAAGTTTTTAGGACATTACTCTCTCCTGGTTTTCCTCCTACCTATCTGACTTCTACTCTGTCTCCGTTACTAGATCCTCTTCCAGATCAAGCCCTCTAACCATAGGTGTCCATCAGGGTTCTGTGCTGGGCCCTCTTCTCCCTCTATACTACTTTACTTGATGATCTCATCAGCCTCCATGGATTTAATTACCATCTCCATGCTGAGGATTCTCAAATCTCCGTATCCTGTCCCACGCTGTCTGCTGACCTCACGTCTCCAACCGCCTTTCACACATTTTGAACTGGGTGTCCAGTAGACATCTAAAACTCAACATATCCAAAACCAAACTCATTCTCTTTCCCCTTAAACCCTTCTCACTCCCACATTCTCTGTTACTACCATCCTTTCAGTCCCTCAGACTCACAACCTAGGAGTCATCCTGAATTCCTCACTGTCTTCACACACCCCCTTGCCTTCATCCATATCCAAGCTGTTGGCCAAGGCCTGTCAATTTCACCTTTGTAACATCTCTTGATTATGCCCCCTTCTCTCCTCTGACATTTTCATCCCTCTACTGCAGGCCCTCATCACCTCACACCTTGATTATTACAATAGCCTGCTGGTGGATCTGCCTGCTTCTAGTCCCTCCCCACTCCAGTCCATCCTCCATTCAGCCATTTAAGTGATTTTTCTAAAACTCAGGTCCAGTCATGTCCCCTCCCTACTCAATAAACTCTAGTGGCTAGGAAGCCTTAAGAATACTAGGTTATTATGGCTGATTTGATCTTACATATTGTGTAACTCCTACTCTGTTACCATGATTAAACTCTATTTTTTTAACCAGTACCAAATTTTTTTTTTTAAAGAAAGCCTCTACTGCCTCCAGAAGCAAATACAAAATCCACTTCATAACCTAGCCCCCTAGAAGGGAGGAGAAGACTCCTCCACCAGTCTTCTTATACTTTACTTCCCAAAACATACCCTTTGATCCAGTGACATTGGCCTCTCCTGGCTGTTCCGTGAACAAGACTCTTCCTCTCTTGGCGCTGAGCATTTTCTCTGGCTGCCCCCTATACCTGGAACACTTTCCCATCTCTTCTCTGACTACTGACCTCCTTGGCTTCCTTTAAATCCCAGCTAAAATTCCACCATCTAAAGAAAATCTTCCCAAGCCTCTCTTAATTCCAGTACCCCCTTCAGTTAATTATCTCCTATTTATCATGTGTATATCTTGCTTTGTATATATTTGTTTGCATGTTGTCTCTGTCTCCCTCTCTCCCTCCTTAGAGTGTAAGCTCCTTGAAGGCAGGGGCTGTCTTTTGCATTTTTGTATCCTTAGTGCTTAGCACAGTGCTTGGCACATAGTGGACATTTAATACATAAATTGGTTGATTATATTTATGACTCGTTTTCTTCTTTCTTTGATCTCATTTGGCTATAGGTCTAGTTGGGAATCACTGGATTAAGCTTTGGAGGCATAGTTTCAAATCACTTTCCAGAATGGCCTGGAGCAGTTCACAGCTTCCACTAAAAATGCATTAATATATCTATTTTTCTGAAACTTGTCCAATATTTGTCTTTTTTTTTAAAAACAGCTGTGCCAATCTGATGGTCTTAAAGTAGAACCTGAATTACTAGTTTTTAGTTATTTGTAGCCTTTCTTCATAGAGCTGTTGATATCTTGAATTACTTTCTTGGAAAACTGCCTATGGCTCTTTTTAAAAAAAATTTTTGTTTATTTTGATTTATCTACAATCACTTCCATAAGCTTTTGAGTTTTAAATTTTTCTCTCCCTCCCTTTCCCCTTCCTTCTCCCTCCCTCCCTAAGACAACATGCAATCTGATATATGCTATACATATACATTCCTATTAAACATATTTTCACATTGGTCATGTTGTAAGGAAGAATTAGAACCAATAGGAGGAACCACAAGAAAGAGGAAACAAAACATAACAGAAGAAAAAAATAGCAAATAGTATGTCAAACTCCATAGTTCTTTCTTTGGATGTGGATAGCAATTTCCATCATGAGACCTTTGGAGATGTCTTAGATCCTTGCTTTGCTGAGAAGGGCTAAGTCTATTAAAGTTAGCCATCACACAAAGTAGCTGTTACTGTGTACAGTGTTACCCTGATTCTGCTCACTTCACTAGCTTCAGTCTTTACAAGTCTTCCTAGATTTTTCTGAAGTCTGCCTGCTCATCGTTTCTTACAGCACATTAGTATTCCATTACATTCATATACCACAACTTGTTCAGCCATTCCCCAATTGATGGGCAGGGGAATGCTCTTATTCTTATAGTTTGAATAAATTTCCGACCAATCTTGGAAATAATCTTGAACAGAGAAAATTGCTGCAAAGACTTTTTTCCTAATTAACATTTTCCCTTCTAATCTTAGCTTTATTGGTTTTGTTTGTGCAAAAACTTTTAAATATTATGTAATTGATATTGTCCATTTTATCTTCTCTATCTCATGTTTGATCATGAACCCTTCTCTTACAGTACATCTCAAAAATTTTTATTCCTTGTTCCTATACCTTGTGAAATGATCTTCCATATCAAAGTCATATATCCATTTGGAGATTATCTTGGTGTTATGAGGTATTGATTCAAACCTACTTTTTGTCCTACCACTGTCCAGTTCTCCTAGGAGTTTTGTCAAATATCCAGTGCTTCTCCTAGTACTTGGGTCTTTGAGTATGTTGAATACTAGGTTATTAAATTTATTTGATCCTATATCTTATGTAATTCCTGATATATTGCAATAATTAAACTCTCTACTTTTTTAACCAGAATCAATTTTTTTTGATGATTACTTCTTTGTAGTATAGATTGAAACCTGATATTGGTAGGCAAGCCCTCTTTCTTCTCATTTAAAAAAATATCTTGAGATTTTTCTTTTTTTCATATGAATTTTGTTGTTTTTTTTATAGGTCTACAAAGTATTCTTTTGGTTGTTTGAGTGGTACAGCATTGGTTAAGTAAATTAAATTTAGGTAGTATTTCCATTTTTATTATATTACTTTGACTTACTCATGAGCAATTTTTCATTTTATTCACATCTTAATTTACTGTTATTTTGAATGGTAAAGGAAAAGTTTACTTTTTTTTTTTAACTTTGGAAAGTAGATTATATTGGTGTAAGAAGGATAAACAATGTAGTGCTGCCTCCTAAATTCTTTTGGTAATTGGCCATCATAATTTCTTTTTCAGTTATATTTGTTAGTGTTGAGCATTTAATTTCAATTATACAGGTTGTCTCATCTGTGAAAAAGTAGACAAAAGAACAAGTGGTAAGACCTGGTATGTTTCTAAATCATAAGTATAAATTCTTATTGAACCCAAATGAAAGAGAACTTTTTCAGGTTATCATTTGTAAATATGTTCAGATTTTCAATTCAAGTATCTAGTATTTTTTGTCAAGTAATAAATTGGCTTACTAATTTAGATTTTTATTGTTACCTTTGTAATAATACTATCTGAATATCACTTAGATATAATTAAGAGCCAAAGAATGGTAGATTCCTGTTACACTATGCTTACTATTAAATGGATTTGAACACATAATGAGTCATGTCTACTGAAGAATATTACATAGAGTAAGAAACCTGGCACAAGATGATTAACATAAATTCTGTCCTTTTGTCAGTTTTATAAAAGGTTTGGTTCTATACATTCAAAAAATTGCTTAAAAATTTTTAGATTCTGATTTTATCATTGTGTTTTAATGCTTTGAACCTTTAAGAAATCCTTATTTAATAAATACATTTCATCTAAAGACTTCATTTTTTGTTAATAGGTAAATCAACAAACTGGGAAGATGATGGTTGGGGAGCATGGGAAGAAGCAGAAACACAAGAACCTGTAAGTCTGTATTCACGTCTGTGTTTTCTGTTAGTGTATTATTTGAACTGGGCAATCACATGATGGTATTAGTAATTGTATCTGAAGTAGTACTTCAAAGTTTCAGAGTGCAGTGCAGATTGCTCTGCAACATATAGTCTTATAGAGATACCTGAATTTATGAATATAATGAAAGAATTGTAAGAAATAAAAGCATTGTAAGAAATGATGAATATGAAGATTAATAGAATAAGGAAAGAATTTTATATAATAGTAATACAGAATAAATAAAGCAGAACTGAAATAGTATAAACAAAAGCAACACTAAAAGGCAACTGAACTCAGATTTAGTATGATGACTAATTTTGGTACTGGAGAAAAATGTATGAAGTACTTCAAACCTCTTGGTAGACAGGCAGGGGTGGATAATGTTGCTAAGTGGTGTGATGGATAGAGTGCTGGGCCTGGAGTTCATGGAGTCTTGAGTTCATATTTCTCCTCAGACACTAAGCTGTCTGACCCTGTGCAAGTCACTTCAGCTATATTTGCCTTAGTTATAGCACCTTCCTCCCAGGGCTGTGGTGAGAATCAAATAAAATAATGTTGGGAAAGCCCTAGCTTGTTCTTGGACCTAACCTGTTAAAGGCTATGCACATTTCAATAAATATCTGAAGTGGGACATTGCATCTCAGTGAAAGGTGTGAGGGACATTTAGGGAGAACTGAAGGAAAAGCTGTATCTGCAACCATCATATGCTGTGCGTTTAATGAGAAGTTTAAGGGCCTGTATTCAGGGAGGAGGGAGTTTCTTGAATTATGCATATGTAGTAGGCTTATTCCAATTGCTCTAACATGAACTATATATGTCAAGTACTCAGGTAAGCCCATTCCCTGTGTTTAGCAGAAGTATGCAGTAAAGTATTCTGGTGAGTACAGTTTCTTCACTCTGTGAGGTTTTGGAGGGCCACAATAGGAAGGAAACTTCAGAAGCAACCTCAGGACAGATAGGTTGGTCCTTAGTGTTGGTTGTAGGAAGTTATAGGAAGGACAGCTGAGAATGGAAAAAAATCGGCTCAGATTCTTAGAATCTAGCCAATAGCCCATAGATGCTCAGATTCCTTAAGAGTCTAGCTAATATGGCGAATCTTCAATAAACCTTGTTTGGGGCTGAAAAAAAAAAGAATGGAAAAAAATCATTTGATTTGAGTGATAAATTGTGATTGAGTGATAAATTGATTTTAAAAAATGATAGTTACCTTGGAGAGAATTATTTCTATACAATGGTGGGAATGAAAGCCAGATTTTAATGAGATGAAGAGTGAACAATGAGCAGTGGACATGTTGGGTATAGATTATACTTTTTAGTCATTTGCCTGTGAAGGAGGAGGCAAGGGTGTAATAGTGTGATGGAGTGGGAGGTTCAGAGGCAGCTTTTTTCTTTTCTTTTTCTTTTTTTAGAGACAGGATAGTAGAGACCTTAGGAAGGATCCAACGAAGGAGAGTGTGAAGATTTATGAGAGAAAATCATTGATGGAGTCAAGGTGCAAGAGTGATGAAAAAGATAAGACAAAAGGGTTAGCCTTACTAAAAAGGAAAGACTACTTCTCTATAAATGGAGGAAGGAAAAAGAAGAGAAATGAGAACATTGAAAGGAATACAGAATTGGAAAGAGGGGGTTTTTCTTAATCTTCATTTTTTTTTTTGTATTCCTGCAGCATTTGTTACTTCTCTTTTAGCTCTTGCCTGCTTTTCCTCCTACCTATTTGACTACTCCTTTTCAGTTTTTGTTTTCTTGTGTCCTAACATAGAGGTTCCCCCAAACCCTGGTTCTTTTCTCTTCTTTTTATGTGTTCTTTCTTAGTGAGAAGTTTACATCTTATAGTAAAGGTCCATTTAAAGTTAGATAGCATGAATTAGTAGTGGATCTAGAGAGCAGTTTCGTGATTTCCTCTAGTATATATGCAGTAAAATAGTAGATGACATCTCTGTTTAGATTATTATATATTTTAATGCTGTGTAATTGATTAAACATTAGGAAAAGTTCTTGCCTTGGCTTATAGAGTAGTTTTACAATCTTGAAAGAACTTAAAGATGATGATATTTCATTTGGAAACTTTAGCCTGTCATTCAAGAAATGGCCTGTTTTTTTTCCTTCTGTTGCCTAGATGTGTCAGACACTTCCTTCCCTCCCTTCCCCTCTGTTCCCTTCCACTTTCCTCCCCAATACTCTCTAGTGCAGCCTCAACCACATTAAAATGCAATTGTGAAATATGTAACAAATTAAA